>NC_045449.1:35501218-35503718 GCF_002776525.5 Piliocolobus tephrosceles
ATGCTAATGGTAATGTTATGTACTTGTATATGTTGGTATTGGAAGTGGGTTATAGTGAGGTGCCCCCCAAGAGCTCAGAAATAAGTTGCTCCTGTGGGAGTTAAGTAAGTAAAATCCACTCTCCTACTGAATACTACTAATTGTATAGTGGAGTAAAATTAAAGGACTTTTAATAAATGCATGGATGGAACAATGCTGTAAAAGAAGTCAGGAGGAGGGACTTGTCCTACCATATATTAAGGTATAGTATAAAGCTGCAATAAACAGAATAGGGCATTGGCATAAGAATGGAAAGGATTATAGAACATAATAGAGAGTTTCTAGCCTGGGCAACATAGTGAGACCACATCTCTACAAAAAAATTAAAAATTAACTGGGTGCAGTGGCACACACCTGTGGTCCCAGCTACTCAGGAGGCTGAGGTGGGAGGATCACTTGAGCCCAGGAGGTTGAGGCCACAGTGAGCTGTGTTCACACCATCACTCTCCAGCCTGGGTGACAGAGCAAGATCCTGTCTCAAAAAACAAAAAATCCCGAATAGTCCAAAAAACATACCAAAGCATAAAGTTTGGGAATTAAGAATGTAAAACTTCTTTACTGCAAACAATGCACCCTTTTATTGCCTATACAGGGCAGATAGCTCTCCCTGCCATCCCCCAACTGGATGTGCTACTACCAAGGTCCAAGTTGGTTAGGGGCAATAAACCAGGTCAACAAACCAGGTGGAAATAATTGCAATATATTGGATAAACAAAAAGTTTATATACCTAATATACAGAGAGTTCTAATAACCTGTAAGAAAAAGACAAACACCTTAATAGAAAAATAGACAAAGAACAATTCACAAAAGAAGCTGTACAGATGGCCAGTTAGCATATTAAAAGATGTTCAGTTTAACTTGTAATCAAAGAAATGCAAATTAAAACAACACGGTTGTTTTTCACCTCACTGCTGAGGACAAGTATTAATAATATCTAAGGTTGCTGAGAGTATGGAGAAATAGACATCTTCATTCTCTGTGTTGGGTATAAATTGGTACTACCTCTCTGGAGGATATTTGTCAGTATGTATGTTAAATGTGATTATTTTTTGACCCAGAAACTCCATTTAGACCAGTATGACACAGATTTTATTGTACATATGAATCACCTGAGGGTCTTGTTAAACTACTGATTCTGACTAAGTAGGTCCGAGGTAGGGCCCAAGCTCCTGCAGGTCTAACAAGCTCTCAGGT
Organism: Piliocolobus tephrosceles; assembly: GCF_002776525.5. Lineage (NCBI taxonomy): Eukaryota > Metazoa > Chordata > Mammalia > Primates > Cercopithecidae > Piliocolobus > Piliocolobus tephrosceles. The sequence continues at coordinate 35,502,453 of NC_045449.1, forward strand.
GGTTCTGATGACGCTGGTCCATGGACCACACTTTGAGTAACGAGGATTTAGAGAACTTTATACCCTGGTTGCACATTAGAACCATCTGAGGCATTTTAAAAAAAATACCGATGCTAAAGCCTTACCCCCCAAATTATTTGATTCATTTTGTCTGAGGTGGAGCATGGGCTTTGAAAGATCTCCAGTTGATTCTAATGTGCAGCCAGGATTTAGAGCTATTGTCCTGAGGAGAAAATTGAACTATACACAAATATATATTTATAGAAATGTATGTTTGTTGCAACATTATTTATAATATTGAAAAATTAGAAACAACCCAAATGAGGTGAGCTACTCAGTAGGCTGAGGCAGGAGAATCACTTGAGCTCAGAAGCTTTGAGGCTTTAGTGTGCTGTGCTCAGGCCTGTGAGTAGACACTGCACTGCAGCCTGGGCACCATAGCAAGAAAAAAAAGAAACAACCTAACGTCCAGCAGTAAAGCACTCATTTAAAACATTCTGGAACAACCATAAGTAGGTTAATTAGAAATTACATCATAGATATAGATTTATTGACAGAAAGGTATTCATAACGTTATGGAATAATGCTAGTACTAGGATGCTGGGAAGTTTATAATAGGACTATGTAAATTTATAAATAAATGTCTACATATGGTAAATGCATAGAAAGATAGTGGAAAGATGCTTATTAAAATAGTAAAGGGGTCCTCTTAGATGATTTCAACTTTTTATAATTATTTATAAAGCTGTTTTCTAATTTTTAAAACTATTTATATATTTATTTATTTATGTATTTGATAGAGATGGGGGGGTCTCACCATGTTGCCCAGGGTGATCTCAAACTCTTGAGCTAAAGTGATCTGCCCACCTCAGCCTCCCAAAGTGTTGGGGTTACAGGCTGGGCCACCGCACCTAGCCAAAGCTGTTTTAATTTTGGGGAATAGAAAGGGTTTAGAAATACTTAAAACTGGCTGGGCACTGTGGCTCACACCTGTAATCCCAGCACTTTAGGAGGCCAAGGTGGGTGGATTATCTAAGGTCAGGAGTTTGACACGAGCCTGACTAACATGGTGAAACTCCATCTCTACTAAAATACAAGAAAATTAGCTAGGCATGGTGGTACGCGCCTGTAATCCCAGCTACTTGGGAGGCTGAGGCAGGAGAATCGCTTGAACCCAGGAGGCAGAGGTTGCAGCGAGCTGAATCGTGCCACTGCACTCCAGCCTGGGTGACAGAGTGAGACTCCATCTCAAAAAAAAAAAAAAGA
>NC_045449.1:35814644-35893636 GCF_002776525.5 Piliocolobus tephrosceles
CTTTCTTTCTTTCTTTCTTTCTTTCTTTCTTTCTTTCTTTCTTTCTTTCTTTCTTTCTTTCTTTCTTTCTTTCTTTCTTTCTTTCTTTCTTTCTTTCTTTCTTTCTTTCTTTCTTTCTTTCTTTCTTTCTTTCTTTCTTTCTTTCTTTCTTTCTTTCAGACAAGGTCTCACTCTGTCACCCAGGCTGGAGTGCAGTAGTGTGATCACCAAGCAGTGCAAGGGCTCAAGCCATCCTCTCACCTCAGCCTCCCAAGTAGCTGGGACTACAGGTATGTGCCACCATTCCCTACTAGTTTTTAATTTTTTGTAGAGACAGATGTTCTCTACTAGTCCCTATGTTGCCCAGACTAGTCTAGAACTCCTGAGCTCAAGTGATCCTCCTGCCTGGGCCTCCCAAAGTGTTAGGATTACAGGCGTGAGCCACCGAGCCCGGCCTCTTGGTATTTTTTAGTGGGAGAATTGATCTGATGCTTGGTGGCTTCTGAGATTGGCATAACATAAGGGTTCCAACTGGCAAACCTACGATCAATGAATTTTTCCAATTAGCCACAGCATGTCGGGACTGAAGGGCTTTCCTGGGAACCAGCCTGGTGGGTGGGCAGAATGCTGTCTCCTCCTTCTCTTCATTAATGGAAATTTTTTTTTTTCAGTTAATGCCATTCACCGATTTCCCCTCAGTGTTCCCTCTTTCCCTGTTCCTCTTAAATATTCACTGAGCACCTAATAGTATGTGCTTCTGATATTTTTCTTACTCCTAATCCTCTCTCTTCCTAATTAGTTGATAAATTATGAATTTTAATAAGTTGCTTAAGCAAAAAAGCTGTCAGGTCTGTTCCCTGCCTTGGCAGGGTAATGTAGGCATAGGGCTGGGAAAGGGGACAGACCTCAATGGAGCAAGACAATCTGACCCTGAATAAATCCTAAGTTGCTCAGAGTAGAGATGGGGCAATAAACCAACTCCCACTTAAGCCACAAATAAAGAAACACAGTATTTTAAACAAAAAACAATCTTGGTTGCTATTGTTATTCTGTGAGCAGTCTGACGATATGCTTTGTGATAAGTCCATAAAGAAAATATCATGCCAATGAATGCCCTGTTTCTCAAGCAAGCAAGCATGTATATGTGTGTGTATGTGTTTGCACATGCATGTGCATACAGATGTGACAAAGCAACTAGCGAAAATGCAAGGAGCACTGGATTATTAAAACTCAGCAAGCCTGGCTCTAGTCCTAGCTTGCTAGTCAGCAGCATGTGACATTGGGGAAATTACTCTTTATTCAGAGGCCTCAGTTTCCTTCTCTGGAAAGAGAAATGGGTCCACTAAGTAATTGTGTTGGTTCCCTTGGGCTGTGATGTTTAAAATTCAATTGTGAATCAGTAGATCTTGTAGGTCCCAGTGCCGGTCAGCTTCTGCCTCATTGTACAGTCTTGTACACATTACACACCTTCAGGTTCTCTTTATATAAAAGGGGGATGAGAATCCTATGTTCTTACTCTTAGGACCAGCTGGGATGGGGTAGGAGGACAACTATCCCAAAGGCTGTTTCTCCTTAGTTCTGAGGGACAACCAGAAACAAAAGAACAGGAAAAATCTTGTTGAGAAAGAAGAAAAATTCTGCTGGGAATGTGATCATTCTCTCAGTCACTCAAGTTGGAAACCAGGGAGACACCCTGGGTACTTCTCTTTTTTCTTTTCCTCTTTTCTCTTCCTTCCTCCCACCTTCTTGGTCACCAAATCTTGTCAATTTTTCCTTCATAAATCTCTTGCAACTGTGGCTTTCTTGACTTCCCTACATTCTCACGTTCTGGTTCTGCCTTGCTCTGAAGTACCTCCTTTTTTTTTTTTTTTTTTTTTTTTTTAGACAGAGTGTCACTCTATTGCCCAGGCTGGAGTGCAGTGGAGATATCTTGGCTCACTGCAGCCTCTGCCTCCTGAGTTCAAGTGATTCTTCTGCCTCAGCCTCCCAAGTAGCTGAGACTACAGACTTGCACCACCATGCCCGGCTAATTTTTTCTATTTTTAGTAGAAACAGCGTTTTACTGTGTTGGCCAGGCTGGTCTTGAATTCCTGACCTCAACTGACCCACCCACCTTGGCCTCCCGAAGTGCTGGGATTATAGGTGTGAGCCATTGCGCCAGGCCCCAATTTCTGTAATTGCAAAAAAATTACAATTATTTTGCTCCAGTGTCATAGCCTTCTCACTGGTCTTCCTGAGTCTGCCCCAAAACCGCATGCCCATTTATGGTAAAGTTTTCTGTATACAGCACCCCACTACCCATAGGACAAGGTCTTAGGTATTAGCCAAGGCCCTATACTGCCTAAGCTTGTATCTATCCCAGCCTATCACATATTGCGCCTTTACCCAAGCTTTTTGTTGCAGCCAAGTAAACTATTCATTCCCTGACATGCCATGCACATTCCTGACCTCTGTCTGTTCGTCTGCCATTCTCCATACCTGACTCGTTCGCTCCCTTCTTGTCCAAGTCCAATATCTAGCTCAAGTCTTCTCTTCTCCATGAAGCTATCCCTGTCTGCCAAGCTCCAGAAAGCATTGCACACTAATTCTTTTTCTCCCCTTTGCTTTTCCTATTTATTGTCTCTATGCATCTTTCCTCTTGCCCAAATTAAATCAGAAACTTCTCAAGAGCTGTAAATTACATTGTGCAATCAATAAGATTTGCTTTGATGATAAAGATGATGACACGGGTGTAAAAATTACCTTGGCTTCATTCAGTCATTCAAGTCCAAGTTCTTGACTGTCAGTTCTAAAGCTGTCTCTGAAGACCATTTTCTAGCCTGAATGAAATACTGCACTAAAGTGTAGCTAGGGCTGGGTGTGGCGGCTCACACCTATAATCCCAGTATTTTCAGAGACTGAAGCAGGAGGATCCCTTGAGGCCAGGAGTTCAAGGTTACAGTGGGCCATGATAGTGCCACTGTACTCCAGCCTGGGTGACAGAGCAATACCCTGTCTCTTTAAAAACCTTAAAAATAAAATTTTAGGCCGGGCGCGGTGGCTCAAGCCTGTAATACCAGCACTTTGGGAGGCCGAGACGGGTGGATCACGAGGTCAGGAGATCGAGACCATCCTGGCTAACACGGTGAAACCCCGTCTCTACTAAAAAATACAAAAAACTAGCCGGGCGAGGTGGTGGGCGCCTGTAGTCCCAGCTACCCGGGAGGCTGAGGCAGGAGAATGGCATGAATCCGGGAGGTGGAGCTTGCAGTGAGCTGAGATCCGGCCATTGCACTCCAGCCTGGGCGACAGAGCGAGACTCCATCTCAAAAAAATAAAATAAAATAAAATAAAATAAAATAAAATAAAATAAAATTTTTAAAAATGTAGCTAGAAGGAATAATTTCTGAATTTTTCTCTTTTCTCTTCTATTTTCCCTGATTTAGAGCCCCCACTGCCCATCACAAGCTGGAAAGGAACAGAGAGAGCCAAGAGATCATAATGAACGACTGAATCTTGTCTCATTTACAGTTGGGAGAAAATAGCAGTTTAAGCCCCCTTTTCCAAACCTAAGATGGAACTTCAATGCCTATTTCCCAGATGCTGAAAGAATCTTTCAGAAGCAACAGAACTCATGCTTGCTTCGCGCCCAGGCTGGCGAAGCTGCCTTCTTAGGTGTCTATGCTGGAGGGAGGCTGGGGTCCTGAGTAGGTGCCCCGAGAAGGCGTCCTGCCCTGCTTGCTGACTAACCCACAGGTTGGGGCAGGGTGCAGGGTGTGTGCTCCCTAGGACTTACTGTAAATGGCTGAATTCTCACCACTTCCCTCCTGGGGCTCCGCCCTGATGATTTTGGGGTACACGAGGATAATAGATGCTCTGGAAGATTGTGGTGGAGGCTGGAATGGGGTGAAACGCTCAAACAGTCTCTGTCTGTGATGGAATTCCTTCCACTCTGGTGGGAACCTGGGGAGGGTGAAGTGGTTATTGCCTATCACTCTTCTCACAATGCTAAGAAGGGGACAGAGGCCGGGGAGAGGAAGTGAAAGAATCTGCACTGTCCTACTCTCTTTAAATGAATACAGGCTTTCCAAGAGGCCGTAAGAGTGCACTGTGGAATGTGCTTCCACTCAGCGAGCAACATGGCCTCTGATATGCCTCTAACAAAAGATAATCGTGACCAGGTACCCCTGAAGGAAACTGAGATTCTAAAATTTCTTTGATATCTTACTTTTTTAAGAGAAAGATTTTTATTCTGGAACAATTTTAGATTTATCATATTATTACAAAGATAATACAGAGTTTCTGTACACTCCACAATCAATTTCCATTATGATTATCTTATTTTACAATGGTACATTTGTCACAATAAAGCAATATTGTTACATTATTATTAAGTAAAAGGTCAATATCTTACATTTTAACTTTCAAATTCATGCTTTTATGTCCCACTCAATAACTTATCTGTTTGCTTTTTTTTTTTTTTTTTTTTTTTGAGACGGAGTCTCGCTCTGTCCCCCTGGTTGGAGTGCAGTGGCTCGATCTCGGCTCACTGCAAGCTCTGCCTCCCGGGTTCCTGCCATTCTCCTGCCTCAGCCTCCCAAGTAGCTGGGACTACAGGCGGCAGCCACCGCGCCTGGCTAATTTTTTTGTATTTTTAGTAGAGACGGGGTTTCACCGTGTTAGTCAGAATGGTCTCGATCTCCTGACCTTGTGATCTGCCCGCCTCGGCCTCCCAAAGTGCTGGGATTACAGGCATGAGCCTGTTTGCTTTTATATAAAAATTTAAAATTTACTTCACAGCAACCTACAATGGACACTCCAGGAACGTGAGCCAAATGTAACCTGTGCTCTGTGTTTTCTGGGCCACTACGGTGTTCCCTGGGGGAGGCGTCCAGCTTGGACCACCAAGAGAGTTCAGAGCGGAGTTGGAAGGAAATCTCATAGGGCCCTGATGACCCTGCTCGGTGGCTGTAACCCCAAGGGTCACTCAGTCTCTGAGCCTCGGCTTCCTCTTCTGGCAAGTGGGAGTAGGAGCAGCAGCCCGCCTCACAGGGTGCCATGAGGATAAGCTGGGCTCAGGCGTGCAGACACGTAGAGCATGATTCACACAAAGTGATTAGCATCAGGAGCATCCCTGAGACAGGAAGGTGAGCAGTGACTGCAGCACGAGCTGGCTCTTGAGACGTCATGCTTTCACCCTGCCAGCCTCCTCTGAATCTCCACTTCCAATCCTGAGGAGGGTCAGAAGCTGAAACTGAAAAAGGAAATGGCTTCAACCCCATGTCCTCATGGCTGGGTTGCCTGCCACAGACAGGGGAGAAAGGGAAAGTTGCTTTTTTTGGCTTCTGCTGCTGGACATTCTCTCTGTCCTGGTGACTGTGTGGCTCTCCAATGAGCTGCTTGCTATCTAATGGGAAGAAAAAAGGAGGTGATGGGGGCCATGCGTCACCCTGTCCCCCAAGGAGCCAGCTCTAGTTTTGCCCTCTTTTGGTCACATGGATTTGAAATAGTCCATCTTCAGCCTGAGGACAGCAGCTGGCCCAGGCAGGGTTTCTGCTCTTGAACTCGGCAACCTAGGCTAGTTGCTCTCACCCCTCTGAAGTCCCTGTGGACCCGGCTACTGCATAGCTGATGATGTTTGTCTGCTGAAATAAAGCCTAGCAGAATTTTCTAGCCTGACAGCTGAAAACCAGCCTGCATTGCTTATAGTAACTCATGTTTTCTCTTTTCTCTTCTTGCTACAGATTTTAGGAGGCCCATTTTGACCTCAGTACCTGGCCCCACATGAGGTGACGGCCCCACTGTTAGCTTTCTGTGTCTAAACTCTGAAAATTTGCCCTGAATTTGGATCCAGTGCCTGAGGCACTGCCACTCCTGGCAGTTTAATCATGGTCCTTACTGGATTTCACATCCTACAAATTCAATTGGCCCTTCTAACCCCTGCAGTAGGGTAAAAGTCCAGCCTCTCCCTCCAGCCCCAAGTTCTAAAACCTGGCCCCGGCCCACCTTCATGAACCCTCCCATTTGTGGCTAAGTCAAAAGAGAAAATGATGAATGGGCAAGAAAAACAGAAACTGATCAAATCTGCCTGAGATTCTGACCTCCTAGAACTTATAAAATCTGTAGCAATAAAACTTTACAGCCTCAGATTAGGGATCTGCAATTCCCTGCTCACAGCTGCAATGAGAGCAAGAGACCATGACCTAACAGACTCAACTGGGACGATTCCTGTTTGTGGGATGTTTTTGATGTGTCACACAATCCTAGATTTCCTTGCTATTTTTATCTTTTGAAACATTCTCCAAGAAATCTAATGTGGAAGTTCCTTTTTTTTTTTTTTTTTAAACATAATTATGTTGTTTCACTTCAAGTTGATGGAGTTCTAGAAATCATTAATTAGGCTACTGTAAGAGGGCAATGTAATTCCAATCTGCAAAAATACAGGAAATGTTAATTCTCTAGAAATGGAGTTAAGCATAGATCTAGGACTCATAAATAACAGGGCAGTGTTTTGACCCTGGTGATATTTGCCAAGTAAATATAGCAAGGGGATTTTAGTCAGCCTGGCTTTGCCTCATCCTGATTTATATTTGTCTGATTCTTTTAAAAAGTAAGCTTAGAGTTTGAACAACATTTAAGAAGCCTCTGGTTCAGTGATTCCCAAAGGCTAATCTGAATCAGTGGAAAGCTTGGGAAAAATACAGGCATTCAGACTCTGCTCCTGGTCTACAGAATTCCAGCTCTGGCACTGGAGTTGGAGAACCTTTATTTCTAATAAATCTCCTGGGTGAGTCTGACATACAGGCAGATTTGGAAACTACTAATCTAGCTGAACTTTCTACCCTCTGTAGGATTCCCCACTACATCTTTGTTCCTTGAGGTATGGTCCAAAGTCTTACAGCATTGGAATATTCTGGGACATACTCAGAAATACAGAATCTCAGGCCCCACCCAGATGTACCAAATCAGAATCTGCATTTTCACAAAATCCCCAGGTCATATTTATTTACATTAAAGCTGAAAGATGGTCATCAAGTCACTGCTTGAACACTTCCGGGGTTGGGGAGCTCAGTATTTACATGGCAACCTGCTTCACTGCTGGGAGGCTCTAATTATCTAGCTCTTTCTTATATTACAAGTTCACTCACTCATTCATGCATTCATTCGACAAATATGGGCAGACTCTAAAAGGTTGACCAAGATGTCATAGTCACATGATCATATTTCAGCCATTTTTAAATTGCAGTTCATAGGCAGAGAGAACCCTTTTTTTTCTTTTTTCAGACGGAGTCTTACTCTGTCACCCAGACTGGAGTGCAGTGGCGTGACCTTGGCTCACTGCAACCTCCACCCCCTGGTTCAAGCAATTCCCCTGCCTCAGCCTCCCGAGTAGCTGGGATTATAGGCACCTTCCACTGCGTCCAGCTAATATTTGTACTTTTAGTAGAGACGGGGTTTCACCATCTTGGTGGTCTTGGCTAGGTTGGTCTTGTACTCATGACCTCGTGATCCACCTGCCTTGGCCTCCCAAAGTGCTAGGATTACAGATGTGAACCACCGTGCCTGGCCAAGAGAGAACCTCTCTTAACAGAGATGTATTTTCTTCTTTGTTTTCACATAGGCCAGTGTGAAACTAAGGGCCTGTCTCTGGTAGAACATTACTGAGGGCTGTAAGAAGTTGGTAACACAATCCAACATCCTGAATCTTCCCCACCATCCTCCTAATGCAACAGCCTGCATAGTATATGGTCCCCATTCCCAGGCACATCAGCGTAACTCCTTTCTATCTGAAGTGTGGTCCACGGCTCAGCAGCAGTGGCATCACCTGGCATCCTAACAAGACTGCATTCTCTCAGGAATGCAGACTGTTAGGAATACAGACTCTCAGTTCCCACCAAATCAGGATCTTCATTTGAACAAGATCCCCAGGTGATTTTTTTGCACATTAAATTTCAACAGGCAGAGAAACCAGTTCTATTTCACAATCCTTAAACAGGATCGCTAACTTTCTAGCTCAGGATCAAGCCCTATCTCTTCAGCCAATTCCATCAAGTATAAGCCTGTTAATTGCAGGATGCCTACTTCCAGGCATACATTCCGTATTACTTAGCATATGTTTGCTGCGTCCAGGTCACCAACAAACTAGCTCAAATTGGCTTAACTAACAAGGCAAATTTCAAATTGAATGCTGGCCACATGGATGGTAATTATACAATTTGTTCCATATTTGTGTTGCCGTTGTTGGCATAATGTTTTTTAGTCGTGGTAAAATACACATAATATAAAATGTACCATCTTAACCATGTTTAAGTGTACTGTTCATTTTTGCCAAGTATTCACATTGCTATGCAACCAATAATTGTTCCATATTTTTTGATCATTTAAAAAAACAAACAAACAAAAAACACCTCTAACAAGAGTCCAGGGATAGGATTGACTTCAGGGTTGACTTACTTCAATGGGCCTGGCTTCCTTCACCCTGCAGTTCTATTGGCTTTGCTTCCTCTCAGCTTCAACTCCATCCTTCCCTCACAGGCAAAATGGCACACAACCCTCTGCAGGGGAAGGCAGAGAATCTCACAGAAGAGAAAGAATAGCTTTCCCAAAAATCCTGGCAAGCCTTTTCTTACATCTCACTGGTCTGAACTGGAACATATGCCTGTTCCTTAATTGGCAAAGAGATTTTATGGGTCATCAGATTATTGCTCTAGACAGATCACTTGGCTTTAGGGTGGGGAAGAGTTGGAGGGTAGGACTGGAGAGAGGAAGGTCAGGAGGCACCCTGTTGCAATGATGAAGGTAGGAACTAATGGTAGTCCTGGCGGTCCTGGAGGTGGAGAGCTGGGGAAGGATTCCAGAGATGTAATGCGATTGAGATCTTAATTTTCTTCTGTTCAAAGACTAAAAATACCTTTCTCTTCACCCTCTCTCAAGAGAGCAATTAAAGCTTTGTGTCCTGGAGGGCAGAATTTTCTTTGTCTTTAGGGAGATTAACAAGCCTTTGTTTTGAAAAACAAAATAAACAACAAGCAAATAAACAATAAACCAAACTAACCAAATAAATAACAACAAACAAAAACACAACTGACAAACAAATATAGCTCACAGGGCGAGGGAGCTCAATTGAGGTGGGCAGGGGCAGGAGGGAGAATGGAGAGGAAACTGGTAGGTTGCTGAAGCCTGCAGGATGGAGGAATTGGTAGTTACCCTGAGATGCAGGACCAAGAAACAGGGAATTTCAGCTCTCATGCAGCATTCCTACATGGGACAGGACCTCTGACAGGGTGGCACATGGATATCTGGGACTGGACTCTATAGGCTGTGGTCTTTGGAGGCCAAGTTAGTCACAAGGAGGAAGACGGACATGGTAAGCAGAGAGCAGCCTGCTCAGCTGGGAGCTTGGGGCATGACTATCCCAGCACTGACCAGCATGGATTGGAGGCCCCTTTCTAGGGCATAGGAACTCTACACTGAGTCCAGGAAGTGGAAGGGGCCACAATAACAACATTGAACATCTCATCAGCTCTGCTGAAGGGGAGCTTAGAGACAGGTTTAATTTAACAACATAAACTATTCTAATTATTCATATATAATGATAGCAACAGGAGGCAGCCAAATGCCTAGACACACAGGGGTGGGTACCAGATGAAACCCCACCTCCAAGTCAAAGACAATTTAAAGCCTGAAAGCCAAGCTATAAGTTAAATCCTCAGACTGGATTGAGAACTTGTCCTCCTGTCTGATGTGCTTTCCTCCGATTGATCCCCATCCTTCACCTACTTCACATATATCTAGCTTTTCCTAAGTGGTTTTCTACACTGTCATGCCCACCTTTGAGTGGTGTTTTCACTTTAACTTTTTTTGCATACTCACAAACCAATTAGCACACACTCCCCATTTTGTGCCTATAAAGACCCCAGGCTCAGTCGGTAGAGAGGGAGACCCCTGACTTTGTGAAGAGACAACCTGACTTCGGGGAAGATGATCTGCCCTTCTCATTGCCTCTCCTGCTCCCCTCTCCAGTGAGCCATTTTTATCACTTAATAAAATTCTTCACCCTCGCCATCCTTCAACTGTCCATGTGACTTCATTTTTCTTGGACCCTGGACAACAGCTTGGGGTTGTTGTTTCTGTCTACCTACCCCAACCATAATGTAAATTTCATGAAGTCAGAGACTGTTTAGTATACTACATATTCCAAGACCATGTGCGGGTACCCAGAAAGGTTGTCACACTGGCCCTTTGCCCTTGCTGGTGGAGGGCAGCTGCCCCACGTGATGAGGCAAGGGGCCAACTGAACTGTTAACATATCACTGTCCGTGGACGGTGGAACTAAAGGAGCACTGTAACAATCCCTCTGGGCCTTTGGGATTTCGGGCACCCTTAGTTGGGTGCCTCTGTAGGCCCTGCATGGAGGTTGCTCCTGTGTTGGCACTTGGAGTGGCTGGTTGGACCCCACACTCACTCACTCATGTGCTCCCTCCTGCAAAAGGTTGAGCATGGTGGGCTGAGTAGAGGGGGTACCCCTGCCGTGAGTCCAGTGAAGGGGCTGAGAAAAATCCTGCGTAATACAGTTGAGACAAAATACACCCATGCCCCAGCACGCAGCTTTGCATTTCCTGTTTCATCTGCCTGGAATGCTCATTCTCTAGATATCCACATGGCTCATTTCCTCACCATCTTTGAGTACTTGCTTATATATCACAGTCTTAGTTAGTGTTTTCAGATCTCCCTTTTAAAAAATGTCAAACTCTTCTTTTTCTACAATATTTTTTTTGCTTTTTTGAGACAGGGTCTCGCTCTGTTGCACATGCTGGAGTGCAGTGGCATGACCACGGCTCACTGCAGCCTTAAACTCCTGGACTTAAGCAATCCTCCCACCTCAGCCTCCTGAGTAGCTACAACTATAGGCATGCACCACCATACCTGGCTAATTTTTTTTTTTTTAAATTTGTGTAGAGACAAGGTCTTGCCATGTTGCCTAAGCTGGTCTTGGCCTCAAGCAATCCTCTTGCCTGGGCCTCTCAAAGTGCTGGGATTACAGGCATGAGCTACTGTGTCTAGGCCTTCCTCCCGTAATTCTTATTGTTTTCTGTTGCTTATAACAGAATGCATGAAACTGGGTATCCCTATAAAGAAAAAGAGTTTCTTTCTCACAGTTCTAGAAGCTGAGAAGTCTAAGGTTGAGGGGCCACTCTGGTGAGGGCCTACTTCCTGGAGGGGACTCTCCTTAGAGTGGTGCAGGGTATCACATGGCGAGGGGCTGAGCGTGCATGTGCCAGCTCAGGTCTCTCCCGGTTCCCCTCCCATGATAACCCATTAATCCATCAGTTCATTAAATCATTAATGCACATTGGGGATTAAGTTTCAACATGAGTTTTGGAAGAGACATTCAAACCATAGCATTATTTTTCCTTGCTTTATTTTTGTTCATGGAATTGACCACCATATATTGTACTTGTTTTACTTTTTTGTTTGTTTACTGTCTACCTACCCCAACCATAATGTAAATTTCATGAAGTCAGAGACTGTTTAGTATACTACATATTCCAAGACCATCAAAAACAATTTTTTGAATAAATTAAGTGAATTAATTAATGAATTATGGCACTAACTCTTAACTACCACATCTTGTAGTCTCTGACAGGATTGCTGAGAATTCTTCCTCAAAGCAATTTCAATGAACCACCTAATTTCAGTTCGAATAGCTGGAGCCAAATGATTCTTTTGAGACAAGAGCCAAAATTTTGACTTAAAATTATTGGGTAAATATGAATGTATACTTTCAAAATCTCACCGATGATTTAGAAAAAGTCAGTGGGCTATAATGAGATCAAACTTGAAAGAATCTTATAGTTGGTGGAAAGTTCTGGAAAAAGAAAAGGAGAAGACTGGCTTATTAGAATTTGCTGAAGAGATTAATTTCTTTGTGATTTCCAGGAGAATACCCAAGAATGGGAGGACTATGGAAGGTGGATGGTAAAATCCCGGCATTTCTAAAAAATCGAATCCTCTTCTTGGAGGGGGAGGAGCCATAGAAGCCAATATTATCAGTGTGCTACTATTTAGAACACTGCTATTGCCCCAAGTCGTGACACGTCACTGGAGACCTGAGCTAACCTATTGGACACTGTAGGGAAAACAGGGCTGCCCAAGATAAAGCAATTAGTTATCAGAAGCTTAGTATGTTTCTTTGGAAAAGACATTTGAGATCTGGCTAGGATATACAAGTGACCTGCTTCAGAGGCTCAGTTCCTGGGTAATGCTGAACTATTTTATTCTCCTACTGATTCTGGTAATGTCAACATGGTAATACTCATGTAGTCTCACCTGTTCTACCTGTTGACACACTGCCTGGAAGGGGCCTGGGAATAAGCAGGGATACTCATGATTTTAGTGCCCTAAGTTGGCCTAAGTTTAGCCCCACTCCCATCCAATGCTCTCTGGGGTCACCTCCCCAAAATGTACTTGTAGCAGATGCTGTTGGTGTCCTGCCAAGATCTTTACCAGCTGCTAAGTATGTTGACTGTTAACAGCACATACCCGTACCCATATCAGGATTGTTCTTGGCTGATGGGAGTTGCCTAGCCAAGAAGTGTCTAAGAGGTTTCATTTTGCTGCTTCTCTGGGAATCAATCAATTCTCCAACGAGCCCTGATTCCTTTGTAGTGGAGAATGGTCTTTAGAAACCAAGGTCTGGGTACTAGGTATGCTCATTTCTATTGAGGAGTGACTGCTTCTGGGCTCTCTTAGTAGACAGAGCTAGAAGTTCCATGTGTGGATACTAACTCACGCATATATATATATACACACACACACACATATTTCTGACTCTGTCTTTTACATATATTTTTAAAACTTCTTTTTCTTTTCTTTTCTTTTCTTTTTTTTTTTTTTTTTTTTTGTGATGGAGTCTCGCTCTGTTGCCCAAGCTGGAGTGCAGTGGCACGATCTCGGCTCACTGCAACCTCCACCTCCTGGGTTAAAGTGATTACTGTGCCTCAGCCTCCTGAGTAGCTGGAATTACAGGCATGTACCTCAAACCTGGCTAATTTTTGTATTTTTAGTAGAGATGGGGTTTCACCATGTTGGCCAGGCTGGTCTTGAACTCCTGACCTCAGGTGATCCACCTGCCTCAGCCTCCCAAAGTGGTGGGATTACAGGCATGAGCCACCATGCCCGGCCTATTTATTATTATTATTTTTATTTCTTAAAAAAAAAAAAACTCAACCAAGTGGTATTTATACATAGATTTTAAAATACCCGGGAATTTTTACTGCTACCTCCAACTCTGATCCAGCATCACAGGGTCCATTCTTGCCTTCACCCCTTTCCTTATTTATAACTTTCTTCTCAGACACAGAAGTGGTACTCATTGTCTACCATATATTTGCTTATTTGTTGAGTGCTAGTATGTACATAAGGTAGCTTTAGAATTGCTCACTCAACTCCTCTGAGGAACAAATTTACCAACTAGAGTACAGTGTTTGTAGACAGACCTTTCTGTCTTCATCCTTCAACTTTCAGCCAAAATACTTTTCCAAAGTTACTTAGGTTGGCTTTTTGCTTCCTCACTCCCTTCAGCATGGTTAGGTGAGTCATCTATAACAGAGTCATTTGTCATAGTCTGCATTCCATTTTAAGTACCCCTCACAACTGGTAAATAGCTTAAAATTCACATACAGTAAAATTCGCTCACTGATACGTACTTCTGTAGGTTTTTAACAAATGCAACAAGTTGTTTAGCATCACCACAGATATACAACAGTCTCATCATCCCTAAAATTCCCTTACACTGCCCTTTATACTCAATCCCTATCCCGACACCCAATCCTTGGCAACCACTGATCTATTTTCCATCTCTATAATTTTTTCTTTTTAAAGAATGCCATATCGAATATATTGTATAGTATATAGTCTTTTATGTCTGGTCTCTTTCACTGAGCATAATGATTTTGAGATTCATCCATGTGGTTTTATGTGTCAGTAGTTACTTTGTTTTTATTATGGAGTAGTATTTCATTGTATAAATATTATACAAAGTATACAATTTATTTAAACATTTACACTTTGATGGACATTTGGACTGTTTCCCATTTTTACTATTATAAGTTGTTATGCACATTTACATACGGGCCTTTTTGTGGACACATAATGTCATTTTTCTTGAGTAAGTACTTAGGAGTGAGATTGCTGGATCATATGGTATGTAAATGTTTCACTTTATAAGAAATTTCCAGTTTCCCAAAGTGGCTGTACTATTTTGCATTCTGATAAGTAATTATGAGAGTTTCAGTTGCTCTGCATCCTCACCAGCATTTAGTATGGTCTAACTTTTAAATTTTAGACATTGTAATAGGTGTGCTGTGGTATCTTATTATGTTTTTAATATGTAATGTTCTGATGATTAATGATATCAAGTATCTTTTCCTGCATTAATGTCATTCATATATATTCTCCAGTAAATTGTTCAAATCTTTTGACCATTTAAAAAATAAGATTGTTTGTATTATTATTACTGAGGTGTAAGACTATATATTCCAGATATAAGTCCTTTATCAGATAGGTGTTTTGCAAATATTTTTCAGTGTGTCTTGTCTTTTTATTTTCTTGATAGTGTCATTCGAAGAAAAGAAGTTTTGCATTTTGATGACAGTTGATTTTTTCTTCTATAGTTTGTACATTTTGAGTCCTAAGAAAATATTCACCCAACTCAGGATCTCAACGATCTGTCCCTATGTTTCTGTCTAGAAGTTTTATTGTTGTAACTATTACTTTTTAGGTCTATGATCCATTTTGCTTCAATTCATTAAATTGTGTAGGATAAGGAGTTGAATTTTGTTGATCTTTGTATTTGTTTTGCTTATGGATTTATTATTCCAGCATTATTTGTTGAAAATGCTGTCCTTTCTCCATTGAATTACCTTGGGACTTTTGCCAAAAATTGATAGACTATCTATGTACAGATCCATTTTGGACTCTTTTGTTTTTTTCTTTGAGCCAGAGTCTTGCTCTGTCACCAGACTGGTGTGCAGTGGTGTGATCTCGGCTCACTGCAGCCTCCCGGGTTCAAGCAAGTCTCCTGCCTCAGCCTCTGGAGTAGATGGGATTACAGTTGCATGCCTCCACGCCCAGCTAATTTTTGTATTTTTAGTAGAGACAGGGTTTCACCATGTTGACAAGAATGGCCTTGATCTCCTAATCTCTTGATCCTCCCGCCTCAGCCTCCCAAAGTGCTGGGATTACAGGCATGAGCCACATCGCTCAGCCTATTTTGGACTCTTTACACTGTTCCATCAATCTATATGTCTGTGTTTATGACAATACCACATTGTAGTGATTACTGTACTTTTATATTGTCTAGAAATCAGGTCATATAAGTTCTTTTTTCTTTTTCAAAATTCTTTTAACCATGTAACTCCTTTGGATTTCCATGTAGATGTTGAGTCTGCCTGTCAATTCTACAAAGAAACCTAGTGGGATTTTTACTGAGATTTAGATCATCTTGAGGATAATTATTTTAATGATATAGATTCTTCCAATCCATGGACATGTTATAGTACTCTACTTTATCCAGGTCTTCATCTTACCAATGTTTTGACATTTTAAGTGTACAAGGCTTGCACATGTTTTGTTAATTTTCTGTTTTGTTCTTTTTGATGTTACTGTAAGTGGTTGTGATTTTTAAAATTCAAGTTCGAATGGTTTGTTTCTAGTATATAGAAATACCATTGATTTTTGTATATTGACCTTGTATTCTGTAACCCTATTAGTTCTGCTGACATTTTTGTAGATTCTTTAGGATTGTTTAGGTTCATACTGTATGTAGATAAACACAATTTTACTTCTTCCTTTTAAATTATGTTCACTGCAGCCTCAACCTCCTCGGCCCACGTGATCCTCCCACCTCAGCCTCCCAAGTAGCTGGCACCACAGGTATGCACCACCAAACCCAGCTAATTTTTTTATTTTTTATTTTTAGAGACAGGGTCTCCCTGTGTTGCCCCGGTAGGTCTAAACTCTTGGGTCTAAACTCCACTGTGCCTGGCCCAAGCCATTCTTGGTATCAGGGTACAAACTCCTTCGAGAATCTGATAAAAGCTATGAACTCTTTCTAGAAAAATCCCCCATTCAGAATTCTAGGGTAAGGATTCATAGACTTCTTGAATCCCACTCATGGACTTCATTTTTAAGAATCCTGGTTCATGCAAATCAAGACCACAGTGTGATACCATCTCACACCAGTCAGAATGGCAATCACTAAAAAGTCAGGAAGATTGTGGTGAGGCTGTGGAGAAATAGGAACACTTTTACGCTGTTGGTGGGAATATAAATTAGTTCAACCATTGTGGAAGACAGTGTGGGTATTCCTCAAGGATCTAGAACCAGAAATACCATTTGACCCAGCAATCCCATTACTGGGTATATACCCAAAGAAATATAAGTCATTCTACTATAAAGACACATGCACATGTATGTTTCCTGGAGCACTAATTACAATATCAAATACATGGAACCAGCCCAAATGCCCATCAGTGACAGACTGGATAAAGAAAATGTGGTACGTATATACCATGGAATACTATGCAGCCATGAAAAGGAATGAGATCATGTCCTTTGGAGGGACTTGGATGAAGCTGGAAGCCATCATCCTCAGCAAACACACACAGGAACAGAAAATCGAACACTGCATGTTTTCATTCATAAGTGGGAGTTGAACAATGAGAACACATGGACACAGGGAGGGGAACAACACACACTGGGGCCTGTCGCAGAGTGGTGGGCAAGGGGAGGGAGAGCATTAGGACAAATAACTAGTGCATTCGGGGCTTAAAACCTAGGTGATGGGTTGATAGGTGCAGCAAACTACCATGGCACATGCATACCTATGTAACAAACCTGCACGTTCTATAGATGTATTCTGGAACTTTAAAGTAAAAAAAAAAAAAAAAAAAAAAAAAAAAAAAGACATGCTGACACATGCTACAATATGGATTAGGTATCTAAAGTAGTCAAATTTCATAGAGAGAAAATGTAGAATGGTAGTTGCCAGGGGCTGGAAGAGGGGGATCAGGAGTTACTGTTTAATGGGAACAGAATTTCAATTTTCAAAAATAAGAAAGTAGGGGTGATGGATGGTGATGATGGTTGCAAAACAATGTAAATGTACTTAAGACCAATGAACTGAATACTTAAACATAAAAGGATCCTGATTCATAGAAATCAGTAAACAAAATATGAAAACTTAGTTTACCTATATAAAAATAATACTAATTATGGTTGCTTACTTGACAAATAGCTTATATCTCCATACCATGTGATACAGAAACTATTTTGCATATAATTATGTCAGATTAGCTTTGTTATACAATGGATTTGGTTATAAAATTAAACTAGAATCAAGCTCCACTTTATCAGCTGTTCTGCATGTGGCACAGATTGCCTACTCACAATTTTAAAAGGAAATATTAGGGAGACCATTTCTTAGGAGCTAGAAAGATGCCTTTTTTTTTTTAATCTGTTAAAATTATTGTTTTCCAGGTTGGAAATGTGTGCATTTATAGAATAAATTGGTAGGTGAGAGGCCATGAGGCAAAGTGGAAGGTGGTTAGGCTTCAAAAGACAGAAGAACTTGGGCTGGAATCCTAGTACTTTTACCACTTCCAAGTTTAGCAAGTCCTTTAAACCCTGGCCTTCACGAACTTCACTCTTAAAGTGAATAAAAATACCTTCTTGAGAGGCTTCTACAAGGATTTGGGACAATGAAAACAAAGTGCTGAAGCTGCACTAGATCCTAAATAAATGGTGCTATTTAAGGTGAGTTGGTGTTACACAACTAGTGGCTATGGCACCCAGAGCTTCCAATGCCAAATCATCAAACTGGCATGAGATTCCTGAGTTCAGGGGACAATTGCTTACTTTGTTGGAGGAGGACCAGATGTGAAAAAGGCTGATAAATGTTGACATTCCCAAGGCGCCAGGGCGCCAGACGTGAAGTTACAGCATGTCCTTCCTTTGCTAGTCCAACGAAGCATGACTTGTCAATGTCACTTTTTTGGCTTTTCAGGAAGCCCGTGCAGTATCTAAAGTGGCTTAATGATCCAAAACTAACACACACAAGGTAAGAACTAGTTCAATAATAACATCTTTTCCTTCCTTACTGTTGACTTCCTTGTTTTTTCTTTCTTTGTTCAGTGAATATCAACACAAAGACTAATAAATCTTCTGACACTTTGTCTTCCAAGAATGTATTTTCTTGTTTGGCTAAGGGCCATCACCTTCCCTGTCTCCTTTGGGAATAATGGGTGCATTTCTTACAGTCACATCCACCGATATTCAGGCCAAAGTTTTCACGCGTTCAGTGGAAGGCAGTGTGGCATGGTGGAAAAGGTAGAGGGCGAAGACTCAGATCACCTGGTCTCCATCATCATTTCTGCATCTGGCTATATGAGGTGGGCTGATGGCTGTGCCAGTTTCCTCATTTGTACCGCGCACGAGGTCCCGCTTTGGGTGAGCTTTTCTCGCATACATGGTAAGCGGTGATTGGCAGGACCCCGGAGCCCTCTTGGGCGTTAGGTTTGGGCTTCACTTGCACTGGGTGGCCTACTGCGACTGTGGCGCCGTGACTAGAACGACGGGTTGCGCGCGCAGCACCTCCGTCGCCTCCCGATCCAGAGTCTCTGTTGCCAGGAAAACAGAGCGGCGCGCTTTCCGGCGCAGTCGCGGCGCGTCGCAGCTGTCATGGCGGAGACCGTCTGGAGCACTGACACCGGGGAGGCAGTGTATCGCTCCCGGGACCCCGTGCGCAACTTGCGCCTCCGGTAGTCGCACCGCCCCAGCCCCGAGGCCCCATGCTTTAATGTCCTTAGATCATTCCAACCTGAACTCGGTGTTCCGAGGCCCCCACTTCTGCTTACAATCCCGACCACTTCTTCTCCGGGCTCCCCACTTCTTTCACTATCCGTACCCCCATCCACTCACAGCCTCCAAGAACCCCTTACAGACACACCCAAGTCCATTCACGTCCTTGGTGCTCCCAGTTTCTCAGAGCCCTGTGTCCCCAGTACACCCTCTCACCCTCACTCTTCCCCATAGGACCGCGCACCCACCCACCCACCTCCTCTCCGTTGTCTGCACCCAGCACACCTTGGCAACCCCACCTCCTCTGTTTTGTTTCTCCAATCCTTGCTTTGTGTTCATCTCCCAGTTGCGTGTCTGGTAACAAATATTTTGGGCTCTTCTTGACAGGGTTCACTTGCAAAGAATCACATCAAGCAACTTTCTTCATTATCAGCCTGCTGCGGAGCTCTGGAAGGACCTCATAGACTTGGCCACTTTTAGACCTCAGCCAACTGCCAGTGGGTGTTATGGTGATGATGTGCCATCTACTACTAATTTTGATACTAATCAGAATTGTGGCCAAATGTAGTGAGATAACAAGTACTATACTTCTGATATGTTATAGATTTGCCTGGCAATCTACATTCTATTTGTGGCATTTTTAAAAGAGAAAATGTGTCCGAAACTCTAAATACACATATAAACACTTTAAAAAACAATTTTTAAACTGGGGACTGCTTGAAAAATATACATAAAATGTGCATATGAAGATCAACTGTATTCATGTGGTTTTCCTTATCTGAGAAACTGAAAGAATGAGGAGGAGAGGACAGAGTGGTTGTGTCAGGTCACTAGTCTGTCTGCCTTTATTGGTTCTCTTTCTGTTCAGAGCTGTTCCTGGGCAAGAGTGTGGGCTTGCGGGTTGTGAAACATGTGTCTCTGAAAAAGGCATACTCAGCCAGCCAAGAGTGTATTAGATTAGATTTGTTTTCTTTGTTTTTGTTTTTGTTTTGTTTTGAGACAATCTCATTCTGTTGCTCAGGCTGGAGTACAGTGGTATGATCATAGCTCACTGTAAACCTTGGTCTCCCGGGCTCAAGCCATCCTCCTGCCTCAGCCTCCCAAGTAGCTGGGACTACAGGCTCACACCATCACACTCGGCTGATTTTTTAAAAGTTTTAGTAGAGAAAAAGTCTTGCTATGTTGTCCAGGCTGGTCTCAAACTCCTGGGCCCAAGTGATCCTTCCACCTTAGCCTCCCAGAATGTTGAGATTACAGGCGTGAGTCACTGTGTCCAACCAGATTTGGTTCTGTTAAAAAATCATTTATTTGCCTTCACTGTCCTCTCCTGACACTTGGCCTCCTAAATTTCGTGTTTGTGATACTACATACATGGCTTTAGAAATAGTAAAAATAAAGATAAAAATGCCAGGGTTATTTTCTAGCAAATGCAGACAGTTTGGACTGCGGAAGGGCTGGCTATTCAGCTTATATCTAAATTTCAGTTTCTTATATCCAGTTAGTTAGATATTTCCTGGAGGAGGCTGGGCACGGTGGCCTACACCTGTAATCCCAGCACTCTGGGCGGCCAGGACAGGTGGATCACCTGAAGTCAGTAGTTCAAGATCAGCCTGGCTAACATGGCAAAACCCCATCTCTACTGAAAATACAAAAATTTGCCAGGTTGGTGGCGTGTGCCTGTAATCCCAGCTACTTGGGAAGCTGAGGCAGGAGAATCGTTAAACCCAGGAGATGGAGGTTGCAATGAGCTGAAATAGTGCCAGTGCACTCCAGCCTGGGTGACAGAGTGAGACTCCATTCCCCCACCCCCAAAAAAATTCCTGGAGGGTATTTTCTTTTACTCAAATTAGAGTAGTGATTAAGACTTGTTGGGTTCTAATCTTGGCTTCTACTCATACTAACTCTTATATACAGCCTCTCTAGCATTTCTCTAGGTTGAGTGCTTAATAAATTGCTGAATTCCAGCTGGTTTTTGTGGCAAATATAAGAATAGGAACTTTGGTTATAGTCAACCACAGAGCAAGAAGTGGTGCTGGTTCGGCTCAAGCATTTGACTCACTCTGTTGTCTTTGGAGGTGGACACCGCCCAGAGGAAGACGAAGAGGAGGAGATTGTGATTGGGTGGCAGGAAAAGCTCTTTAGCCAGGTGAGCCAGTGTCTGTTGTCTGCTCTGTCTGTTCCACCTGGTCTGCCTCTACATGACTGGTGATACATACTGCCAAAGTGATTTCCAGACAGGTTGTAACAGTTTATACTTTGCCCTGTTGTGTTTAAAGGGCAGTGTAACAGGGATTGCCACTACTCAGATGCACTTTTCATCTCTGGGCTATATGCTGTCTGTAATCACAGACTTGGATTCGACTATCAGTCTGGTTCCTTTTAGGTCTAATGTTCTTGGTTCCCCTGCCATCCATTAATTTAGTGTTGGTTATGAAAACGTGTCAGATAGCATCAGCTCTGTAGAACTGATTTGATTAAATAGTAGTTATAGAAGCAACAGTTTGCTGTATTATAATGATGTACACATCTCTGTTTCCTTATGGTAACCTCAGTTTGAAGTAGATCTGTACCAAAATGAAGCAGCCTGTCAGAGTCCTTTGGATTATCAGTACCGTCAGGAGATCCTGAAGCTGGAGAATTCAGGTGGCAAGAAGAACCGACGAATCTTTACCTACACTGACTCTGATAGATACACCAATTTGGAGGAGGTATTGTTCTTTCCAGGGTCTCATAGCTTCCCTCTTTGCTTCCTCTAGCTTTTTCGCCTCACTGGATTCTTGTGTTACGTCAGAAGCCTAGTAAAGGGAGACAGGTAGCCTGTCTAGGAACTGCTGTGAGCTGCTGCTGCTGGCAGCCAGCCTGGAATAGAATGGGCACAGTCTACAGGTGGTGAGGCTGCTGCTCCCTTCTCTGCCTGCTGGAGGGCCTGGAGGAGCTGCCAGTATCTCTGATTATACACTTGCAGAGTGCATACTGGGAGAAGTAACCACTGGGCTTGACTTCCTCCATGCATCATGAAAAAAGACAGGTGGTGGAGTCTGGAACAATCTAGATAAAATTCATCAGGGGATTCGGCCCAAACTCTGAGTATATGGGTTCAAAGAAGAGTTCAGTATAGCTGTGGAAAATGACTTATGTCCTCAATTTGCCAATGACAAAAATACCCTTGTGACCTTGTTTTGCATTTTCTTCAGTCACTGCATTTCAGTTGCTTCTGTCTTCTCAGTAAGATTTTAAACTCCTTGAGGGTAGAGCCTATATCTTTTTATTTTTGTCTGTGACTCTGTAGGTCTCTGCAAGGAACAGGTATTCAATAAATGTTTTTGAAAGATTGACATGCTTTCACTAGCAGAGCTGTGGATTGATAACATTAGCTGGTCATGGTGGCATGTACCTGTAGTCCTGGCTACTTGGGAAGTTGAGGTGGGAGGATCACTTGAACCCAGGAGTTGAAGGTTGCAGTGAGCTATGATAGCACCACTGCACACTGCAGCCTGGGTGAGACACGGTCTCTTTAAAAAATAATATCAATTAAATTAACTTTGGGTTGTCTGTTTTGGAAAAACAAATGAAAATGCAGTTAGTGCGCAGTTACCATGTGAGGATTTCCCACAAAATACTTGTATCCCATTTGGCATTTTCTAACCACCTTATTAACTTCAACATCTACCAAGCAAACTAACCCAACGTTTTGTTGGTTTGTGCTCAGAGAATGCAGACTGATTTTAATATTAACAGAAATAACTCATTTTTAAAATCCAAAGGCACACCACGATGTGGTAGAAATCTTCTTTGGGTTGTTTGGCCACTGCTTCCTCCGTTAGCATGTATAATTGTGAGGTGGCGGAACCTGCAGGGTTCAGGTCCTGGATGAGGTTTCAGAAGGAAGTCTTCCCTTCAGGTATTTGGCCCCATGTGGCCCTGACCAGATGGCTTACACAGGGCTACTTGCTTTTCCCAGCACTGTCAGAGAATGACCACTGCAGCCAGCGAGGTGCCTTCATTCTTGGTTGAGCGAATGGCAAATGTCAGGCGGCGCCGGCAGGACAGGCGAGGGATGTGAGTGCGGGCATGGGATGGGGGGCAAGCTTTTATTTTTTATTTCCTAAAGTTGCGTAGTTTTGCATTTTTATCAGTGGTTATATATAGTATTCAAGTATTACTTTATGGTTAATTTAAAAAATAAATATGGCCGGGTGCAGTGGCTCATGCCTGTAATCCCAGCACTTTGGGAGGCCGAGGCGGGTGGATCACTTGAGGTCAGGAGTTCAAGACCAGCCTGACCAATATGGAGAAACCCCATCTCTACTAAAAATACAAAATTAGCCAGGCATGGTGGCGCGTGCCTGTAATTCCAGTACTCGGGAGGCTGAGGCAGGAGAATGAACCCAGGAGGTGGAGGTTGCGGTGAGCCGAGATCGCGCCACTGCACTCCAGCCTGGGCAAAAAGAGCAAAACTCTGTCTCAAAAAAAAAATAATAATAATAAATATAAAAACATAAAATGTCTTCCTCACTCTTCATGTGGACATTTTTCCAAAGTGCCTCAGAGAGAGGGAAGGGATGTCATTTCTGTTTGTCAAGTATTTTGACTCTTAAAAAACAAAACAGGCTGGGCGCGGTGGCTCAAGCCTGTAATCCCAGCACTTTGGGAGGCCGAGACGGGCGGATCACGAGGTCAGGAGATCGAGACCATCCTGGCTAACACGGTGAAACCCCGTCTCTACTAAAAATACAAAAAACTAGCCAGGCGAGGTGGCGGGCGCCTGTAGTCCCAGCTACTCCGGAGGCTGAGGCAGGAGAATGGCGTGAACCCGGGAGGTGGAGCTTGCAGTGAGCTGAGATCCGGCCATTGCACTCCAGCCCGGGCAACAGAGCAAGACTCCGTCTCAAAACAAAACAAAACAAAGCAGTTTGTCCACCAGCTCAAACTTCCCATTCTGCCGTGGCTCTCCACTGGGGTGTGCTCCATTGGGGTGTGCCAGGGAAGTGACCTTTTTGTGGTGTCTCCCAGGGAGGGCGGCATCCTC
Organism: Piliocolobus tephrosceles; assembly: GCF_002776525.5. Classification (NCBI taxonomy): domain Eukaryota; kingdom Metazoa; phylum Chordata; class Mammalia; order Primates; family Cercopithecidae; genus Piliocolobus; species Piliocolobus tephrosceles. The sequence goes on from NC_045449.1 coordinate 35,838,493, forward strand.
AAGTCACGCATTGTCACCTGGGAGCCCTCAGAAGAGTTCGTCAGGAACAACCATGTCATTAACACCCCTCTTCAGACAATGCACATCATGGCAGACCTGGGGCCCTATAAAAAGTGAGTGGCGCTTCTCACTGCCAGCATAGAGCCTCATCCTTTTCTCCTCTCACCAGCTCTCCCCTTCCTGTTAGTATCATCCTGGGTTATAGGGGAGGGAGGGACGGACTTTTTCTTCCTTTTTTTCTTAGTTGCGAGTGAAACTTCTCGCTGCCAGCTCAGATCCTCATCCTCTTTTCCTCTCACCAGCTATCCCCTTCCTCTTATCATCCTGTATTAAAGAAGAGGGAGGACTTTTTCTTCCTTTTTTTCTTAGTTGTACTTGGAAGAAAGTTTTACCATGACAGCTCTCCCTATAGCCTCTGTTCTCTCCCCTGAAGTGGGCTCAGTATCTCTTCCTCTTTCCCTGGAGGACCATTGACCTCAACCTTGGTGTTTTCCTGATTTCTAGGCTTGGCTATAAGAAGTATGAACACGTCCTGTGTACTCTGAAGGTAGATGGCAATGGTGTGATCACAGTAAAGCCTGACTTCACGGGCCTCAAAGGACCCTACAGGTAAGGAGAAGAAGAAAGGGGTAGTGGAGACTGACATTCCTTCCCTTGGTTGCACTTCTTGTCCCTAGTCAACTAGACTGTCAGAAAGTCCTTCATCCGTTCTAACTTTTACATTCCCAGGCAATGGTTCGTATTCTGTTCCAAGTCATGGGCCTTAGGAAACCGGGAACTCCTTTCTCAGAAAATGTGCAACTGCACTAATTTGAAAGGGATCACTTCAGTGGTACATTTAAGTGACAGTGATTCTCTGTGCTGCTGAATGTAGGACCTGACCAGAACAGAGTGGGGTGAACTCAGCCAGGCTCTTCCTGTGGGCTGACTGTTCCTCATCTCTGTATCTTGGAAATGACAGAAGTGTAAATTAGAAATTATCTGGACCAACCTGTCCATTTTTCAGGTGAAAGAACTGGGTGGTAGGAATGTTGTGCCTTACAGTTTGACTATAACTTCAAGCCAGAAATGGGCCCAGAACCTATACTGTCTGAGTCTAGTCTGGTGCCCTCTCTGCTTTATCCTTTTGTTTCTCTTTCCTGGTCATCATACAGCCATTTTTATCATCATATACTTCAAGTGAGGTGTATGGCCCCTGATCGCTTATCCCTGGGCTGGGAGCTATCCCCAGGCCCATCTCTCATTATTAGAGTCGCTCCTTTCTGTGGCTTTGACCTTACAGGATCGAGACGGAGGGAGAGAAGCAGGAGCTGTGGAAATATACGATCGACAATGTTTCTCCCCTCGCACAGCCAGAGGAGGAGGAGCAGGAACGGCGAGTGTTCAAGGATGTGAGTGCAAGTTCATTCCAAGTATTGAAGGGATGAGCCTCAGTGCCTGGAGCTGAGACCGTTTCTGGACTTGATGTCAGCAGTTGCTTGGGAAAAGCCTTGCCCTTCATAGCCCCTTCTGACTTAGGCAGCATTGCTGACATATCAGAAGTTTTTGATCATATTATAATAATAACAATAACCATTTATTTGAGCTCTTACCATGTTCTGTGCTAGGTACTTTATATACCTTATTTCCTTTAGTCCTTACAACAACCCTTTGAGGTGAACACTTTTCTTATTACCACCTTATAAGTGGGGAAACCGAGATTGAGGAGCTAAGTAGTCTGCCCAAGGTTACATAACTTGTAAGCACGAGAGTCAGGATTCTGCCCCAGACCAGCTGACTCCAGGGCCTGTGCTTCACAGTAAAATGGCGATGGGTCAGGTGCTTGTGCCTCCAGCTCTTGGTGATCCTTCCCACTATTGTTTTTCTTCTTCTTCCCATTCAGAACCGAACTTTGGTCTAGCTTGGGTTGCATCTTGAGTTTTGGTTTGGTTTGTTTCCTCAGCTTTATGGCCGGCACAAGGAGTATCTCAGCAGCCTCATAGGTACTGACTTTGAGATGGTGAGTAGCTTGGCTTCCTGCAGCACTGTGAGCTGTGTTTAGCCGGAGCATTCTGACTGTGGATGGGTTACAGCACTTCTCTTAAAGGCCTCCAAGATATACTCTACGGTGTGAAAAGGAAGGCAAAGAATAGCACATATAGTCCTTGTTATGTGTTTTGCAACATTGCATGTTGATAGAGAACTGTTAATGCCGAGAAAAAGGCCTGAAAGGCTACGCATATGCTGTGGGTGGCTTTTTTGGGGAGGGTGGGATTAGATGTGGTAGATGGGTAGTGGGTGGTGAGAGGGATATATCAGGGATTTTTGCTTTTTATTCCCTAAACTCAGGTAGTTTTGAATTTTTATCAGTGGTAATGTATTTATGTATTACTTTATAATTAATTTAGAAAATAAATATAAGGATGAAAAATGTCTTCTTCACCTTTCATGTGGATATTTTTTCAAATATCCCCATAGAGAGGCAGGGGTGCCATTTCTGTTTGTCACATATTTTGGCTCTTAAAAAATATAGGCCCGATGCGGTGGCTCATGACTATAATCCCAGCACTTTGTGAGACCAAGGTGGGAGGATCACTTGAGGCCAGGAGTTTGAGACCAGCCTGGGCAACATAGTGAGACCACATCCCTACAAAAATTAAAAAAAAAAAAAATTAGCAAGGCATGTTGATACATGCCTGTAGTCCCAGCTATGCATGATGCTGAGGCAGCAGGATTGCTTGAGCCCAGAAGTTTGAGTTTGCACTGAGCTATGATCACACCACTGCATTCCAGCCTGGACAACAGATCAAGACCCTGTCTGAAAAAAAAAAAAAAGAAAGTGGTTTAGTTCAGCTATTCTGTTGTGTTGTTCTTTGTCTTTTCTCGTTCTAAATGTTCCATCTGTAGACCTGGAAACAAGGATAGAATTACTGGTCTCCCTCTCTTTCTCTGAAAAATTAACCTTCACTGTTTCCATATTGCATAAGCAACAGATATTCAGTATTTAAAAGTTAGATAAGACAGATGCACAAATAATTAAAAAAGAAAACTCCCTGGTTTCTTGACCTCAGCTATGTAAAGGGAACCGGGCATTCTGGCTTCCTATTGCACACCACAGGGCAGTTGCTGTTGCTTGGCTAATTTCCCATAGTGCATTGCCCTTACTGCCATTTAAATTATGTACTTTCCCCTTACATTATGTATCTTAGGAATGAAGGAAACAGATCTGTGGAGAAGTGTCAGGGTGGGGAGAAAGTGCAGTAGCGACATCCAGGGTCTGACCCCCAGTGTCAGGTTGTCTGCAGATTTGTAGATGGGGCTGGAGGAGAAGTGCCAATTCCCTTCAGGCCTGCTGATCCTTTCCCACTTCTCTTCACCTTAGACTGTCCCAGGTGCCCTCCGGCTCTTTGTAAATGGAGAGGTAGGTAAGTGTCTTGCTAGCATAGATCTCTTGATGCTAAGGCACGTGCCTAGATGTAGCTGTGAATAGTCTCCTCCACCCTGGTAGAGGCCTTGTCTGCTGTACTTGGGAAACTCAATGGTGAGTCTTTCCTGGAAATGCAGAGGGTTCCTGGCCCTCAAAAGACTTGCTCTCAGGGTGTGTTGGACCCTCAGGACTGGGTTGGGTGCTGAGGGTGGTAGGATAAAAAGCTGAAATAGCTTCCTGTTTTCTCTCTTAGTTTCAGCCCAAGGCTATGAGTATGACAATCTCTACGTCCACTTCTTTGTGGAATTGCCAACTACTCGTAAGTAATATTCTTCAGTCTCTCCTTTTATACCCATTCAGACAGATCTAGAGGCATTTGGTCAGGCTTCCTTTCCCCCTCCTCTGCTGAAACTGTTACTATTCTTGTCAAGGTTGTAGATCACATCCACTTTGCCAAACCCAGTGGGAACTTTCCTGCTTTCACCTCTCTTGACCTTCCTGAAGCATTTGCCAGAGCCCACTGTGCTGCATGACACACTTCTCTGGCTTCTGGCTCCACATTTCTCTCTCCTATCTCACTGGTGGCCCCTCACTTTCCTTGGGTAATGCCTTCTCTTCTGCTGATCTTACACCGTGAGGGTACCCATGGCTAAGCCAAGGCCTTCTGTTACTCTCTGTCTGCAGTCTTCCTGGGTGACCTCATCCATCCCATGGCTTAAATACCATCGATATGTCTCAGACTCCCAGGTTTCTGCCTCCAGCCTTAACCTTTCCCCTGGACGCCAGACTCGTATCCAGTTACTTCTTTGTCATTTCTGTCTAACATGATCAAAGAGAACTCTGGATTCCTCCTCTTCCTTCAAACCTCTCCTCCCTGGTCTTCCCCATCCTAACAGAATGGCAGTGTCATCTACTGAGTTGCCGATGCCAAAAACCTAGGAGACATCCTTGATCCCTCACTTTCCCTAGCTCCCTATAGCCAGCCAATCTGTCAACAGTTCCTGTGCATTCTGTCTTCAAAAGCTGTTGTGAACCTGTCTGTTCTTTCCAGCACCCTACACCAAGCCACCACCATCTCTTGTCTAGGCCAATGCATTCAACTTCTGACTTATCCCCCTACTTCCTGCCTTGCTCCCATTTGCAGTTCATTTGCCACAGACACCAAAGCCAAGTTGAGTTTTAAAAAATGTAAACAAGTTATGTCCCTTTTGAGCTGAAAACCCCCAAGAGCTTCCACTCCCACTTAGAGTAAAATGTAAACTCAATACCCTGAGTGAGCTGGTCTCTGCCTATCTCTTCCTTACAACATTCCAGTATGAACCTTCCCAGCCAGGTTCATTCCGCCCTTAGAACCTTTTAAGGGCCATTTCCTTTGTCTGAAACCCTTTCTGCCATATCTTAGCATGGCTGGTTCTTTCTGAGTTTAGGTCTCAGCCTGTGTCGCTTCTGAAAGGCCTTCTCTTACCACCCGGTCTAAATGAGCCTCCCAGTCACTCAGTCCCTTCCCGTTTTGTTTGAATAGAGCACTCATCACTGCCCAATTGTCTCTTGTTGGTTTGTGTTTTGTCTCCCTGCTTCCCCCAGAATGTCAGCTCCATGAGAGATGGGGATCTTTTCTATCTAGTTACCAAGATACCCCTAAGATATACTAGCACATAGCAGGCACTCAGGAAATGGTAAATGAATGATAGATTATGTGAATAAATGAATAAAGAAACTTTGTCTTTTTCTGAACAACTTGCTTTCCTCCCAGGTGAGCTTACTATATTTGTTCTTTGACTTTCAGACTGGTCAAGCCCAGCATTCCAGCAGCTCTCAGGAGTAACACAGACGTGCACCACCAAGTCCCTGGGAATGGTATGGAGAATGAGAGCGGGTATCTGGAAGGGAATGAGATCTGCTCCTGGGATGGCATTTGAGGTTTTGTCAGGCCAAGTGCTGTGCACCCTGGGGAGGATTCCGAGTTGGGTGACTTGTATGTGGGTTCTGCAGGGCTACCTGGCCCGGAGGTCCTCTCTGCCTTTTTGAGCATGGCAGCAGCTTGTATTTGGGTGTCCCTTTGCATCTCAGACTCCTATTTCCCACCTGAGTGATAATTTTTCTTTTTCCCTTGTGAAGATAACCTTGTCATTGGCCACAAGGAGAACAAATTCCAAGGGAGGGCTTGCCCACCCTATGACACTCCTTTTTGTAGGACAAGGTGGCTCACTTCTCCTACCCATTCACGTTTGAAGCCTTCTTCCTCCATGAGGATGAATCTTCTGGTGAGTAGCTCAGCAGTTGATCCTGGGCCTTGGTTCCCCTCAAGCAGTGCTGTCTTGGTGAAGGCCCGCCTGTCACCTGGCCGCTTCTCTCATTTCTCCCAGATGCACTCCCGGAGTGGCCTGTGCTCTACTGTGAGGTCCTCTCACTGGACTTCTGGCAGAGGTACCGTGTGGAAGGCTATGGGGCTGTGGTGCTGCCTGCCACTCCAGGTAACCGCTTGTCCCCGCCCTTCTGTGGCTCACATGCCCTAGGCCCTAAGAGCAAGACTAACACTCGAATGCTTCTGGTGAGGGGTGGGGATAGCTGGGAATTAGAAGCATTTGGCTTGAAAGAGTTCCTGTTCCTCTGAGGACTTTCTGCCCCACTCCATTAGAGACAATAACGTGGCCTTGGCACTGACTTCCTGACAGTCTTTCCATGTGCTTCGTGCTCCTCTGATTGGACTCTGGGTGAGAAGCTGTGTGGTAAAATTGGCTCATAGCATGTGTGTATTGAATGAATCAGCATTCAGTTTGGAATAAAAGCGTCTTTCTTTTACTGTGTGCCAGGCGTTGTGCCATACTTCTCACTTAATTCTCCCAGCCACTCTGTGAGGTGCAGGTGGTATTATTTCCATCTTACTAGATGAGGAGAATGAACTTCAGAGAGGTTAAGAAACCTGTCCTGGGTATGCAGGTAATAACTGGCAGAGCAGAAATTTGAATTTCTCCCTGATTGACTTCCAAACAGGTGCTATGGGTAACCATGATAACCTTCACCAGAGGCCAGGTCATCACCAGACCAGGTGTTTTAGCGAAGTCTAGGCCTGTGTCATTGCTGGGGAGTCAGTGAGGGGCCACATGCCCTTTCTGGACCCGGCCCCAGTCTCCTCTTCCCTTGCACAGGCTCACACACCCTCACAGTCTCCACATGGAGACCTGTGGAGCTTGGCATGGTGGCTGAGCTGAGGAGGTTTTTCATTGGCGGTTCTCTGGAACTGGAGGACCTCTCCTATGTGCGGATACCAGGATCCTTCAAGGTGACTTTTGTCTTTGGAGCGACTTCATGCTGGGAACTTATGGTCCTGTCCTTCTGTTCTGTAGGAGGTGGGATCTGGGTCAAGACCCCTTAGGTGTGCATTGCTTCAATATTAGCCCCTTCCTTCCTATGGCTTAAGCTGGAAGTCATGACCACATTTTGAACCAGGTTGCAATATCTACACTGCTATCATAGGAGGTCTCTGGAAAATAGTATAGTTAGAGATTTCCCTTGGTCCCCATCAGAATAACGGGCTCTTTCTTTCCTCTGTCACTGAAGGCCTTAGTAATCAGATGTGGGAAGGATTCACAGTAAGCATGTAAGACCGCTGCTTCTCAAATGAGGTTGGAATGTTCCCTGGTATAGTTGGGGGAGCCCCGTAGCCCAGTATTAGCCTTGAGGTAATAGAGTCTGGGTGATGGAATAAGGTTTCCCCAACAGAACTGCGCTTCCCAAGAATGGGAATAAGAACGGGGCGAGGCCAGCATACTGCGGGGGTGTCTGGAGACTGCAGAAACCTGATGCTCTCCCAATGGCATGCCGCAGGGGGAGCGCTTGAGCCGCTTTGGACTCCGCACAGAGACCACAGGCACTGTCACCTTCCGCTTGCACTGTCTGCAGCAGTCCAGGTGAGGGACCTGGCCCTCTGTCTCGGGACACCTTATCCCTGAGGGGTGGAGAACAGCCGTAACCATGTGGCTGGCTTCCCTGCAGGGCCTTCATGGAATCGAGCTCCCTTCGGAAAAGGATGCGGAGTGTGTTGGACCGTCTGGAAGGTTTCAGCCAGCAGAGTTCCATTCACAATGTGCTGGGTATGTCCCCTCCCCAAGCCACCCCGGGTCAGCATGGGCCTGTTTCTCTCTGCAGTGCAGAGAGAAATACCGTATGGCAGCCAAATACCGTATCTCCTTTCCTTACAGAGGCCTTCCGTCGAGCCCGGCGCCGCATGCAGGAGGCCCGGGAAAGCCTCCCGCAGGACCTAGTGAGCCCCTCTGGAACCCTGGTCTCCTAGCTCACAGCAACCCTGGGCCACAGTGCAAGAGGACAAGATGGGGATGTTTGAGGCCAGTGCTCTCCTGCCTCTTCGTCTGTCTGATTAGAGACCACATTGGTCTGCTGAGAACCAGAAGAGCTGGGAAATTCTCAGCTGGCCCCTCTGACTAGCCTTCTGCAGGGTCTTCTCCCTACCCTGTGGAAATAAAGCCAGAGACCCTGTGGCCCACCCAGCCCCCTTCATATTTGTAGTCACTGTAAATGGGTATCACAGCAAGGCAGGCGTTTTGGTCTGAAGCTGTTTGGGGTGACCCCATAGTGAGTGTGGCTTTGACTCACTTTGCTGGCTTGTCTCACAATAGCAGGGGAATGCAGGGATCTGCTGTTCTCCAGCCTTTAAAAATGGAGCCTTCCTTCTTGCAAGACCAAAGAAGAAGGAAGGTGGACGGTGAGAGGGGTCTTAAATCCCCAGCCTGTGAGTCTCAGCCTCCTCTTTCCAGGGCAGCCTCATTCTACTGCTTGGGGCTTGCTGAGGTTGAGATATGAGTTATTTCTGAGTAGGTGAAGGTTGAAGGCAGTGCCGAGTCCTTTCTGCTAGCTGGATGGTATCTTTTACTGTGTTCTTTTTGTTTTTTGGGGTTTTTTTGGGTCCATAAACCCCTTTTATTTTGACTGATGTTCCGTTGGCTGTTTGTCTGCTCAGGTTGCTGGTATGGCTGGGGTGTTCTTCTTAATGTCAGGGCCCCTACCAGGTCTGCCCTTCCCCTTTTCTGCCTTTCCCCACTCCACAGTGTTTCTTTGGGCTCTCCTAATTCAGCCCCCGGGAGAGTCTTAGATGGTTGTGCCAGCGTGCGTGTTAGCAGCACTTCTCTTAAACACCTGGAGCAAAGCATGGAACTGAGGCCACGTCCTCCCTAGCCCAACACAGAAACAGCAGCCCCTGGCCTTAGCAGTGCTTTATTGGTAGAAGCAGAGCGTGCTGCCCAGCCTCAGGCTCAGAGGAGGACTGTGGGGTGTCTGGAGGCTAGGACTGAGTGGTCTCTCAGTCACGGTGAGGGAGGGGAGGGAGGGCTGGGAAACAGTAGAAAGTGCTATAAACCCTCCAGCTGACTTTTCTTGCCTGGGGTGCAAGACCACATAGCTTGGCTCCCAAGCCTTTGCACGTGGCACTGATTCATAACCTAATACCTAAGAGACTCCCATGGCGGGAAGGTCCATTGCTGCTAGGAGTCCCCGGCTCACTCCCAGCTGGGGAACCCAGCTCTGAGCTGTAGCCAGCAGAAGCGTCAGCAGGCTGCAGTTGCTCCAGGGGGACAAGGCAGCTTCATGGTCCTCCCCTTCTCCTTGTCTCCAAAAGTTGGAGGCTTGGGATAGACTCCTGTGGAAGTAACAGAACGGATAAGTGAGGAATTTACTGGACATTTAGAAATGGAGCTGTTTTCGGGTATTAGTGATCAAACTGAGGATAGTTGGATGCTCCTAATTTCCTCGCCAAAGCCCTAGGGCCTGGGATTGACTGTCAGCCCAGAAGCTAGTACACTGGGAAGCCACCTGGAAAGAGTACTGTATCCCTCATGACAAGTTCTGTTTTCTCCGCTTAGAGACCAAAGAGGACTCACTCAGCCATCCATCCAGAGAAGGATACGAGGGCTTAACCCAGCCCAGGGTGCTGGAGGTGGCCTCCCCTTACCTGCAGAAGCCTCATTTCCCCCGCCAGGCTGACAGGTTCAACCTGGGGATATAGCTGCAGCTCACAAAGCCCTGGGGATAGATGTTGGCTCTGAAGATGTCCCTTGAAACCATGGTGATACCGGTATTGTCACATATAATTCGAGACAAGGAAATTCTGCTCAGGGCCTCGCGCTGTCTTTTGGTGAAAACACCTTGTTTCTGCCACCAGAACCTACCAGGCAGTCAAGAGATGTGGGTGAAGGTTGGGGAGGAATTACCTTGTAATGAGCACCTGTTGTGTGCCAGGCACTTTACATACATTATTCCATTCAGTTCTCACAAAAATTCCTGCAAGATTGGAATCTTAGAAATGAAACAAATTCAGTGGCCAAATAAATTGCCCAGTATTCAGTGCAATACAGTGCACAGTAATTTAAGTGGCCAGGGCTGGATTTGAACTCAGGCAATACCAACTCCAAATAAGGAGTCAGGTCTTAAATCACAAACTTATTGGAGGGAAACCAGATTTAGCCCTTTCTGCTCATGTTTTCTGGGATCTACCAACCCAGAACAGCGAGGCTGCCGGGCTACCTCCTGGGTTTAAGATGACTCTGGCTCAGGCAACATGGGCCTTGCCTGGGTCAGTGTCTCTCTTCCTTTAACCCAGCTTTCCAGAGAGGAGCCTCCTGATTTCAGATCCTGTGAACTTGGAAGAAATGATACTAAAAAGAGCAGTGATCTTCAGTGTTTAGTCTTGAAGTGCTAGTGTTTTTCTGCTCTGCCTCTTGTGCTAACGTCTTTTATGATAGGGTCACTGACCTGTCTCCGTCTCGGGCTCTCCTGAACTGGTTCTCGAACAGACAAGCCAGAAGGGGCCCCACTCGAGCCCCCGGCAAAAGAGGCTCAGCGATGGCCCCAATCCAGATGTCAATGTTGTCAGGTGTTCCATACAGATTCAGGAACTTCCTTGCCAAGTCCTGGTTTTTCAGCACCCGGCTAAGCTGTGCCAAATTCCGGGGCTGGGAGAGCCCACAGAAGCGCCTCCAAGCATTGTACCCTGCAGGGGAACAGGGAGAAGCAGCTTGAGTCTTGCTGACCTCCCATTAGCTTCTGCTTCTCTCCACCAGTCCTCTGGGAGGAAGCTGTGGCCAGTCAATATTGGGCAGACCCAGAAGATCCTGCTGGCAGAAGAGGCCCTAAACCTTCCAAAGACCAGGTTTCTGTCCTCTGATTGAAAATGTGAGTGGACAACCGTGCTCAGTGTGCATCAGACTAAGGAGTGTGTCCTAACCTAAAAAGCTGTTTTAACCCAAAACACATAACCACAAATCCAACACTTAATGATATTATTACTGGGCTTGAGTGCATTCATTGGACACAAGTAAGACGGTACCCAGAACATAAAAGACTCTCCATCAGGTTTGTAGAATGAATGAATGAGTGAAAGAATAAATGAATGAACAAACCAACAAATGGAGAGCGTGGATAAAACTCATCTACTCAGAAAAGGACGGCACACTATGATTCCTTTGATATGAGAGGTCCTGCATAGGCCAATATAGAGACACAAAGTAAATTAAGAGGTGATTGGGGCTGGGGTCGGGATGGGGATTGACTGTTCTTACAAGGTTTCTCTGGGGAGTGGTGGAAATGATGTGATATTAGATCATGGTGATGGCTGCATAACTCTAAATACACTAAAATCATTGAATTGTCCATTTCATATGGGTGAATTTTATGGTATATCTCAATAAAGCAGTTTTTAAAAAGTTTTCAGAAACTTCCAAAGACCAGCCGTACCAATTTGTCAGCCATCAGGATCCCACACAGGGCCAAGCCACATCATAAGGTGTGACAATCAAGGTAGGAGATAGCTTGGCCATGTCCCAAAGGGGTACCAGCCCAACATCATCCATTGAACCACAACTCACACACACCATCCCCCAGCAGAACACGTGAAAACCACACAGGGTTTTACCATACTGAGCGCTGGGGTGAATATCTCAGGACCCTCACAGCACGTTTGTGAGGTGCTTTTATGGCATGCTAACTATATCTGCTATGTTTACTAAAGTTGAGCAACCATGGTCTTCAGGGTCACTTTACAGTTCAGTGGAGCTCAAACCAGGTTGTCCAGTTCCCAGTTTGATGTTGGACTTGGGAAGGGATTAGAGGAGATTGTAAGAGCTAGTGTCAGGATAATATTTCCCCGCACAGCTATTGCGGGGAGCAGAAACTCGCAGTGTGGAAACTTGGGTGGCTAGCGATCTCAGCTCTCCAGCAGGGAGCGCCCACAGCTCCTTAGCTGCCAAGAGCACCCAAGTTTAAGGAAGGAAAGAAGCTCAGGTTTCTCGAGTGCCTGCTGTGCTCTACCAGGCACTGTGTGAAGTGGGGTGGGCAGTAGGAGGTGCTACCACTGCTTCACACATGGGCAGATGGGCCTTCAGGTTCTTTCTAGACAGGGAGGTAGGAGGTGGGAAGGAGAGAGGAGCAAGGCAGTGGCCAAAGCCTTCCCCTACGGGGTTGCACAGGGGGAAGAAAGGAGAAATTGTAAATTTAAATTCAGATTTTACTACTTCTTATTTGTGTGACCTTGGGCAAGTTACTAGCTGTCTCTGAACATAGTTCCTCATCTATAAAATGACTGTAATCATTGCTTCTCAAGGTGATTGGGAAGACAAATTAATGTACATGAAAGTGACCAACAAAGTGCCTACATTTTCTTCTTTCCTGGGATAAAGTCATTTGTGCCCTCACCAAACACCACTGCAGACTTAGTTTTATTCCACCTATTCCCTGCCTCTAAGACTCTTTGCCTTTCTCCACTTAGAGCAAGGAACGTTTCTGTAGCTCTGAAATTTTAGCCTTCCTCCTTGGAACTTGCCAGAGTGTTGGGAATGGAGCAGTTCTTCCCTGCCTTTTAAGCCTATTGCTTTTTTTTTCTACTTGGAAAGTTCAAGCCTCCCTTTTTCAGCTCCTGGGCCTAAGTCCTGGTCCTGTGGTGAACCTAAAGCTGGAGCCCCTACAGTGGATGGGGAACCATGGCAGGACAACAAGCGGAGTTCCAGGGGTGCTTTGGGAAATCGACCTTGGCCTTGCATGGCTTTGCACCCCTGTACATCCTGTAGATAGTCCCAGTCAGAAAGGAGGTACTAGGGTCTTCCCAGACCCCTTGAGCAGCCTGGCCTGAGGAAAGCTGGGAGAAGAGGCGGACAGCGCCCTCACCTGGAAGGCCATGGTCCCGGCTTCGTTGCATGTTGATAGCTGCCAGGTCCAGCCCGATCCTCCTCACTTGCCGAAACAGACGGTCCCGGAGCTCATCCACTAACATGGCATCCTGACGGTTCAGCTTGGCAGGGGTGGCCATGAGTCCCCGGAGGATGGGGTCGATGCCACCTGGTGGCAGGGAATGTGAGTAGCACAGATTGGACCAGCCTCTGGGAAGCTACTTGGGTTATCACATGATGCCAAACTAGCCCGGAGCTGGACAAGCCAGTTGGGTATGTTCAGTAATGTTTGTCAGGAAACAGAGTTCTGGAGAGACATGAAGCAGCTGGAGCTGGGAGACACTTCTTAAGGAGTGGAAGGTGAGCTCCCCATCAATCTGACATTAGTCTCCACCCCTTTAAAAAATCCTCTCATTCCACAGAGGATGGGAGGCCTGTGACTGAGGGTCTTGCTGACTGCCTTGTTTCCACTGTCCTAGGGAGATTTTAGCAGTGGCCTCTGCGGCAGCCTGGCTTCCTGGCAGTAAGCTTGTCCCACCTAAGGGAGGGCATGCTCCCCACCCTTACCCCCATTTGCCCCCTGGAAAACCTGGTCACCTTCATACACGATCCGCCAGCTGGCAAAGAAGGCAGAGCTAAGTGGGACGTGTGAGTTGGGTGCAGAGGCCCGGTACTGTCTGTCCAAGCGGAACATGAAGGGCTGGAGCATGGTGTGGCCAAAGCGGAAGGCCAGGGTGAAGACGTTGGCCACTCGTGGGTCCACATTGGAGCAGTACCCCCCGTAGGGTCCCAGGGTTCTCCTGGCCCGGGCCTTGCCCAGAACCAGGGGCAGAAAGTCTCGGTAGGTGATGATCTGGAAGAGAAGACAGGAGGAACGTTCCCTAGAGGCCACTCACCCACACTCTTGCCTTTTCAAAGGGTGGCTCAGACATACTCTTTATTGTCATCATGTCAAATGTGACAATATTAATTTCCTATTAGTGAGTGGAGATACAAAACCCAGAGAGGGTGAGTGACACAGACAGGGTCACACGGAGTTAGAGGCAGAATCAGGGGAAGAGGACAGATCCAGGCGTACCACCAGTCACCCAGACCCAGCTGGTTTTAGGCACATCCCCAAGGATGTGTTAAGGACTGCTTCTCATGCCAAACTTGTCATCTGGGGGATGCTGGGATGCAGGGCTCCTTACCTGGACCATGGCCCCCACGATCTTCCGAGCCTCATTGTACAGCTTGTCTCCAGTCCACCGGGGATTCAGGCGTCTCAGCTCGGTGGCCAGCCGGTTGTGCTCTCGCATAAAGAGAGTGTGCATGGCTGCCAGTTTGGGGGTTTCCGTTGATCGGGTGTCACCTTGAAAACCCCAAGCTCAGATTTACTGCAGCCTTTCCCAGAGCAATGTCTTTCTACTAGGGCAGACCCAGGGTTGGGGACTGGAGAGACGGGGGCGGGGGGCACACTCCTGGCCCTCACTGGACCTCCATCTCTTCAGCTGTGCTGAGGCTCCTCATCGCCACTCTCCTCCCTAACACAACAGGTCAGGAGCGGGAGGACCAGGGGTTCCTAGGAGGCTTGGGTTAGGTGGGAAAGCACAGGGCAGCTGCTGGTCTCAGGCAAGGGCTTCTTTGCCTAAGGATTCTACTCTATAAGACAACCAGAGCCATAGCCCGGACCAGCTCTGGGCAAGGGCACCTTGACTTTGGGACTGCGAGCCCACCTGTCCATGAGCTGCATCTGCCTACATGTTCTCTGCCAAGGGCTGGTGTACCTTTTTCCATCTTTGGGCTTCGTGTAACACTGCTCTCCCCCGTGAGCCAGAGGGAAAGAGGAAGAGAGGGAGGGTTGGGCAGAGACTGCTCTTAGGAACAGACCTTCTACTCCAGGCAGGGAAGGAAAGTTAATTCCATCATTTGCTTGCTTTTAACTAAACCCTTTTGCACAAGGTCTTAGTTCAGTAGACCTCTCCTGAAGGCACACGCTGTTCTTCCCAGGACACACAAATATACAATCCTTCAAAAGAGGGGCTGGGGCCGACTCCCTGTGAGGAAAACAGTGGAATGGAGTGGACTGGGCAGAGACCTGGAAACAATACCGACTATGTTCTCAAGTGGACTCTGCCATTTGAAGCTGTGTGCTCTTGGGCGCATGATTCACCTTCCCTGAGTCTCAGTTTCTTATCGTAAAATAAGACCAATAATATTTCCCTCCTTTCAGGGCTGTTGCAAGGTTTAGAGATGACACATTTAAATATCTTAATAAGGTTGGGTGCGGTGGTTCATGCCTGTAGTCCCAACACTTTGGGAGGCCAAGGCAGGTGAATCACCTGAGGTCAGGAGTTCGAGACCAGCCTGGCCAACATGGTGAAACTCTATCTCCACTAAAAATACAAAAATTAGCCAAGTGTGGTGGCGGGCACCTGTAATCCCAGCTACTCGGGAGGCTGAGGCAGGGGAATCACTTGAACCCAGGAGGTGGAGGTGGCAGTGAGCTGAGGTCGCACCACTGCACTCCAGCCTGGGCGACAGAGTGAGACTCAGTCTTAAAAAATAATAATAATGAAATAAATAAATATCTCAAGGAGAAATGACTACCATTCTTTTTGTAACCATGTACACGGGGCAAAAGACCCTGAGGAGAGTACAAATTTTGCTTCCAGAAGAAGGTATTAACTGTCTAGCAACAGGTGGGGACAAGGAGGAACTAAGGAAATTTATCCCAGAGAAGAGGAAAAACATGGAGATGGAAGTAACAGCTACTTTGAGGTATTCCTGTGTGAAAGAGAGACAGTGTCTCTTCTGAGGTTCCGGAAGCATGATTAAGGGGAATAGGTGAATATTTGATCAAAATAAGGAGACCTTTCTAACAGTCGGAGCTGCCTGTGGCTGAGCTGGGGTACCATAGAGGTGGTGACAGGCTTCTCACCAGAGATGGTTAAGCAGTTATCTCTGGGCACACACAGGGAGCTTGGAAAGGGACTCCAGCGTCCTGATTCTGTGATGACTGTGCACAGATCTATGCCTATTGTGTGCCTAATACTGAGGTCCCAATCACCATGGGACACATCCCACCATGACTTCCCAATCGGGACCCCAGGGGTGGCTGTTTCCTGGGAAGACACCACCTTCCTCCCAGTCTGACCTGCCAGGAAGCAGGGGATGCGCGCCGAGTGGTTGGTGAGGAGGCAGGGGTCGTCACGCAGGTTGTCGAAGGGCAGCAGGGCCCGGCCGTTGTCTTGGAAGCGCTGGTTGACGGCCAGCAGCCCCAGGTAGTTGGTCCGGTTGCGGAGCCGCAGCGAGAGGGAGACCTCGCTGCCATACACCATGCTGGCGTCCACGAAGGAGGTGAGCGCGTTGATCTGGTTGCGGACTCTGTTTTTGTTTTGGGGGCATGAGGGTGCCGAGCGGAAGAAGGGGATGCAGTCACGCTGGTTCTTGATGCGGGGGTCATTGGGTGGTATCTGAGATGGAAGAGGAGCCAGTGACATGGGGCGCCCTCAATAGCAGACTCACTCCTCTCCCTCATGTCCCACCTCTCTCAAAACCTTGCTTAAAACTCCCTTCCTCCAGGAAGCCCTCCTTGACTCACCCAAGCTCATGCTGCTCACCCCTTCAGTCTGAGTGTCCTTAGCATTTTGTTTCGTAGAGTCTCAAAAGGTTAGGAATGAATGAGGCTTTGGAAACAATCTCGATCCTCATTTTACAGCGAGGAAAACAGCCTCAGAGAAGGGAAGTGACAACTAGTTAGCAGGAAAGGTGGGATTAGAACTTAGTTCTCTTGACTCTTAGGCCTGAGCTTCTTTAATTCTGTTCAATTCGACAGACCTTTTCTAAGCCCCTTTCTTGCTTGGTGCTTTGGAGACTATGAAGGTCAAAAAACACAGGAAAGGTTGCAGGAAGCTGGCAGTTCAGTGGAAAAAGACACACACATAGAGTTAAGAAACTAGGTTGAAGTGGCATCTGTTGTGCTTGATAGAAAAGCCATATGTGGGCCGGGCGTGGTGGCTCATGCCTGTAATCCTAGCACTTTGGGAGGCCGAGGCTGGTGGATTACATGAGGCCAGAAGTTTGAGATCAGCCCTGTCAACGTGTGAAACCCCATCTCTACCAAAAATACAAAAATTAGCCAGACATGGTGGCGCGTGCCTGTAATCCCAGCTACTCAGTAGGCTGAGGCATGAGAATTGCTTGAACCCAGGAGGCAGAGGTTGCAGTGAGCTGAGATTGCACCTCTGAACTCCAGTCTGGACAACAGAGCGAGACTCTGTCTCAGAATAATAGTAATAGAAAGAAGAAAAGAAAAAGAAAGAAAACAAGAAAGCAAGGAAGGAAGGAAGGAAAGAAGGAAGAAAGGACGAAAGCAAGAAAGAAGAGAAAGAAGAGAAAGAGGAGAGGGGAGGGGAGGCCATATGTTAAAAGTGTAAAAGGAAGATCTGAGAAGGCTCTCCAGAGGAGGTGCCCCTGAGCCAGGGATTGAGGAATAGATAAGATTGCTAAGGAAGAGGCCATCCAGGGGCCCTCACATGTCATCCCTCATGAATGTGGCCCCACCTATTAAGGGCGACTGTGTGTGTACGTGTGTGTATGTGAGAGTGTGTCTGCACGTGTGTCAACCCTATGTCCCTAGCAGAGACTCTGCTCCCTGGATTCTATCTTTTCTTCCCTAGTACCCCACACTCGCCTTGCCTTCTAGCCTGAAGGTTAGGACCCTACTCACAGCCCAAGCCCAAGAAGTTGGTAAGAGCTGCAGAGCCCTTAGACCACTCTGGGAAGGAGAGAAGGGCAAGAGCTAAGAGGCCCTTAGGTTGCCAAAAGCAGGGGCCCAGAGGCTTCCCCTGTTGGATTCAGACCCATGGGTCAAGACCTGTCTCGAGGGCTTCCCACCCCATGAAGCCTGACCTGAGCCTCCTGGCAGATTGCCCTACCCCCACCTCTCAAACACACAGGGTGTGGGCTCTCTGCTCAGCTGTGTTTCTTGTGTCTCTGTCTCATACCCCAGCTCCACAGGCAGCTGCTTAATGATGTTGCTCCAGTATTCCAGATCCCCACCCCCAGCACCTTGCCTTTGGGGGAGGCCACACAGGAGTGTGGGGGATTGGCTGAGGGTACCTTGATGGGAAAGCAGGGGGGCAGCTGGGCACAGGTCTTCTCACAGTCAACGCCCTCAGTGAAGGCCACTCTGGCCGGGGACTCCGGGGAGAAGTCCAGGTCGTGGTCAATGAACTGGCCCCACTGCATGAACATGAGGGCCCGGCCACGGTCGGAGGTCAGTCTCTCGCTGGGGAAGCGCACAATCTGGTTGGAGACAGCCCGGACCTGGGGGCGGGGGAAATAACATCAGCACGGGACATGGGCTCCCTGACCCCACAAGGTATTAGAGCCAACCCAGGACTCAGAGAGCAGCAGCTGTCCTGCTGGAATTGACAACCTCTCCTCTCTGCCCTCCATGCCCCCTTTGTCCCTGGAGATGTAGCCACCTCCTGCTCTGATTCCTAGAAGGATGGTTTCTGGCTGGGCTCCTGAGGATTCTGGTGGTAAAGAGAAGGAGAGGGGCCAGGTTGACTGGCTCAGATCTCACCAGCTCTTCCAGAGGGGAAGGCAGATCAAATAGATAGATCAATTTATAGACTGATAGCTACCCAGACGATAGCACTGATTCACAGGTGCACCGGCTGGTTACCAGGTGACGGATAATGCATGTAGGGAGTACTGGGTCAGTGGATGGGAGGATGGATAGAAGAAAATTAATTAATAGATGTTGATAGATGGGTAGATGATAGACCACTATATTGATATATCAATAAAAAACTGATGACTTGATAAATGTGAAACAGATCAATAGATAATGTCAGATTAAGGTATAGAGCTGTTTATATTTAGCAAGACTGGACACTAATTTTCTCAGAAAAAACTCTACAACACCGTAATGGTTAGCATGAATAGAGCACATCCTTTATAGCTATTTATACCAAGGACTTCCATATTCACACAATATTCTACGAGGTAGGTTTTAGGGCCATTTTACAGATGAGGAAACTAAGCCTCAGAAAGCTGTATTATTTGCCACAAGTCACTGCGCTGGTCAGTGGAAGGGCCTGGGTTCAAGCCCTGCCTGGCTGACTCTAGGCTGTGTTTTACTCCCCACATTTAAGAGATCAAGCAACCTCCCACACCCTCAGCCCCAACTCACAAGAGGGAGGAGGAAGCCATTGCGCCTCCTGCCGGGGGTCCAGCCAAAGGGGAGCGACAGCCCATCCTCATACTCGGCCGGCAGCCAGCGAGCCAGAGCCTGGTTGGAGGCCCCTAGCCAGGGTCTCCTCCTGCAGCCGTGGGTGGGGTAGGTCAGCAGGGGGCAGAGCCTGGAGACGGCTCAGCATGGACGGAGAGGGTGGGTGCAGGAAAGGAGGGGTCCCCAAGCAGGGGCAGCCCCCCGCACATACTTGTTGTTGCATCGTCCCCCACCCGCACATACTTGTTGTTGCATCGTCCAGTGATGGTGCGGTACTTGTTGCTGCAGCGCTCGGCCTGGTCCTGGAGAGCACAGCCACTGGCCTGGGACAGCAGCCACAGCTGTGGTTCTGTTAGCACATCTGTGGGAAGGCAGGTGGGCAGGCCTGAGATGGCCTGCTCAATACCTCCCATCCCTTTACCCTCTCTCCTCCCCATACCCCAAGCCTGTGCACCCTGCCTCCCTCTCCTGGCTTCCTTCTACTCCAGGCCAGGGCAGGCCCAGGGGGCTCAGTGGGGATCAGAGTACCAGTGACATTGAAGGGTCCGAACCGCTGGGGTTGTAACTTCTCTTCAAGCAGCCCCAAGGCCACATGCATATAATCTGCGGCCCGAACAACTGTCCTGGTGGCTGCTACCGGTTGCTTGAAGTAGGACAGGAGGTCCATGGGGCTGGCTGAGCCGCTGCGAAGCCGCTGCTTGATGCTGCCCAGGAGAGGAGAAGTGAGGGCTGGAGACAGGGTGCAGACCCACCTAGCAGAGGCCCAGTCCTGGGGGACAGTCAGGACAGGGCAAGAGGACAGAAGGATGGATGGAAGGAGGCTCTACCACAGGAGAGGTTCATGGGGTCCAGAGATGGGTGACGGGTGAGATGACCTTGGCTGGGGCCCGTGCCCCTCACTGATCCTCCCAGGCCCATGCAGCCCCCAGACCCAAGTCCACCTCTTCTGGGTCCAATTGTAGGCAGCATCCACCAGCAGCTTGGCCTCTGCTATGCAGTCCCGCAGGACCGAGGTCTCCACTGCCCCAGGAGAGTCTGTTCAAAGAGATGGGGACTCAGGGTTCAGCGAGCCACAAGACCTCCATCAAATCCCAAGTGCTGCCCCTTCCATTTCCCTTCCCTCCTCCTTGGCTGTCTAGGGGCGATTACCTGTGTCAGTGCCCTCACAGGGCTGGGCAAGGATGAGTGTGGCCAGGACCCCTACCAGGGCGGGGAGCAGATGCATGTCTGCAGTGAGGCTTCACCAGCCGGGATGTGAGTGACATTCACAACCTGAGAGGGAGGGTCCCCTGCTCCCCTCTCACTGCAAGGACCCCTGGCTGACCTCTCACCTCCTCCTGCTCTTCTCTGGACGTAGCTTGGAAGGGACTTTTATAGCCCATTCTAGGGTCGGGGAGGGCAGCTCTGGGCCTCAGAGACCCAGCCTCTTGGGTGGAGTTCTGGAACTTCCCTCTGGTTTTCAGGGGAGTTTTGAGACTGAAACCTCCCCCCCTAACCCCTGCCAGCCTGGGGACATTCTTCTTGCCTACCCTTCACTCCGTCCCTACCCTCTACTACCGAGCCCACCAATGCACTTCTCCCAGGGCCCAGAGCAGTGCCTGGGACACAGGTGTTGATCAATGGATATTTGTTGGCTGACAGGAGCGGTGCACCTCAGTCACCACTGCCTGGCTGCATGGCCTTGGGCAAGCCACTTTCCCTCTCCAGGCCTCAGTTTTCACATCCCTAGAACGAGAGCTGGGCAAGATCATTGGAAAGGTGCCTCTGCTCCCACAACAGGGCAGAAACTGAATCTGCCTTACTGTTACACACATTCCCAGACCCAGCTCAAAGCCCAGCATTTAGTAGGTGCTTAGCAGGTGTTTGTTGAGTGAATGAATGATCTGTGATGAATGATTTGGCTCCTCTCCTTATCCCCTAGCCCTACTCACTCCCTCCAAGGTGCCAGGGAGAGTATGAGGCTGTGGCCGAAGCAGGGTCTGGCAGTGAAATTCCTCATGGGCCATTTTGGGGACACAGTGAGATGTCACAGGTGAAACATCCAGCTGAGTGAGCTGCTGTGGAGCCTAAAAGTGAGCACCCACCGTGGGCTTTACTCTCTTGGCGTTTCTTCAGTGCCAATCAGTAGTAGGTTTACTCTGAGAAGTAGGTTTCAATTCTGAGTTCCTACTGGGCTGGTGAGAAGTAGTTTCTTTACAGGTAGTGTGCTGCACCAGGGTCTGATTGGCCTGGGTTGAATCCAGCCCTGTCACTAGCTTCATGACCTTGGGTGAGCCTCCATTTCCACCTTAAGTGCAGGATGCATCCCAGGCGGCCTTCTGACAGGGCCCATCCTCTCTGCACCTAAGCCTTCTTCTGCAGTTTCCTGCCCTGGATGAGCCAAGTTCATCCTTTGCCTCTGACCTCATCCCGGCTGCCTGGAGAGGACACGCTCATCCCTGAGACAGTTCCAGAGTCACCACCACTGCGGCCAGCAGCCTGCGTGTCCTCGCCCCTTCTTCAGGAGGACACGTCCATTCCTTCCTCAATGTGGACCTCATGCCTCCTCCAGACTCCCAGGGAGGCTGTTCCAAGTATCCTTTCTCCTCCCCGACCCCCACACCCTACTGAAACCCTGCCCAGTGCACTCCACAGCCTCCTCCTCCCACAGCAACGCTACCAGTCCAACAGTTGCTCTTGAAACAACCACTTCTCTTTGGCAACCCCTTTCACAAGCTCCAGTTGATGGCCTGAGCCCTCCTAATCTTATCTCCTTATCTTTAGCAGAGGCCCCTCTCCTGTGACAGGGGGCCTGGGTAGAAGTCACTGTGTAGTAGCTGAAAGCATACACTGGGTTCCTTGATGCCGACCCACTGCGTGACTGGGTAAATCACACACCTCCATGGGCCTGTTTCCAAACCTGTGTGATGGGGACAGGGAACCTCATGGAGGAGAGAGATTGTATAAATCACAGAGCGCTCCTCAGCTGTGTGTCACCTCCCGGCCCTCAGGGAGCCAGGTGCTCCCTGGGTGGAGCCAGGTGGAATGCATGTACCCCAGGTTGGAGCTGGATGGGGTGTATGTACCACAGCTTGGAGCCAGGGTAGGGTGGGGTGTATGTAACCCAGCTTGGAGTTGGGGTGGGCTGTATGTACCCTAGGTTGGAGGCAGGGTGGGGTGCATGTACCCCAGGTTGGAGTTGGGGTGGGGTGTATGTTCCCCAGGTTGGAGCTGGGATGGGATGCATTTACTCCAGGTTGGAGTTGGGGTGGGGTGTATGTAACCCAGGTTGGAGCCAGGGTGGGGTGCCTGTATCCTGATTGCTGTACTTCCAGGGTCCCCAGCACTCAGAGTGAGCTCTGCTCTCCCTGCAGAGGTTCTTCAGCAATAGTGAGCAGGGCAAAGGTTTCTCCATAGCTATGGGCTGCTGTGGGTTATTGGGACAAGCCTGAGACAGAACCCTGGGCTCTAAGCCCAGCCCTGCCGTGCTGGCTGAGCTCTTTAGGATTTGGGCCTATTGATTGCTCAGGATGGTGAGGAGAGGCTGCTGCCTGGCTGTCCTGGACTCTGACTCTGGATGTCTCCTTAGTCTACTTTCTGCCACATTTCCCCCACAGGACCCTGCCCCTAGGCTCTAGTCATCCTAACCTTCCACATATAACTCTCACCTTTTCTCTCCTTCCAAGCAGCTCCTAATTCTGCTGGAAGCTTCCCCTTCCTCGCAGGTCCCTCTGGGAAGCCTTTTTTGAATCACCCCACAAGCTGGGCTAGGTGCCTAAGCCACAGTACTTAGCAGGCAGGAGCTCCTTGAGAGCAGTACAGGGATGTGGCTACAAACTGACCTGGGTCCCCATTCCAGCACCGTCATCCACTTGGGCAGGCTCCTCAACCTCTGAGCCCACCTCCTCACAGTCAAATCCATTGCACCCACTGCCTCCACCCTTCAAGCCAATGGCAATCGCTGCCCTTGACAGACAGCCTCAAGGGACCTCAATAAAGGAAGCAACAATAGGGCAGAAAAACAAGGTATGTTCAACAACACTTTTGAGCGCCTGCTATGTGCCAGGCATGGTGCCTCTGAGATAGACTAGGAAAACCTCCATTTGACTGTGAGAAGTTGGGCTCAGAGGTTGAGGAGTCTGCCCAAGTAGATGACGGTGCTGGAATGGGGATCCAGGTCAGTTTGTAGCCTGCTACAGTTTGAGGTGATGTAGAGAATGAACAGCCTTAGGGTGGGCACTAGGTGGGTCCTGAGGCCATCTCCAGGGCAAGGCTGGCCAGGTGGTTGCTTAGAGCGGGTGCTGTCCAAGGGAGGTGAGGATGGACAACCCACTGGACAGGGAGGCCACATGCTGGAGACATCACTTGGGACACCTCCCAGGGCTGGGCGTGTGGGAAGCCTGGCTCCCTTTAAGGTCTGTGGGAGCTCTTCCCTCAGTAAATGGAGTCCAGAACCCACTGCTGGGCCTGGGCCAGGCTCCCTACAAGCCTGGGACCCGGTTGGACCTCAGAGGCTGGGGAGTTGTGTGGGAGAGCTCTTCCCCAGAAAGGGAAATGGGCAAAAGAAATGTCCAAGACCGAGCCACGCAGGAGGAAAGGTTTCTAATGGGACTCATCAGAAAGACCGCTCTTGGGGTGACAGGAGAAGACAAGGCTGCTTGGAGACTCAGAATGAAGAGGACAGAGGAAGTAGAGGTGTTTTTGGCAAAAGGGCCTTGACCAGCCAGCCCTCTGGTTGCTGCTGTGCTTCCCTCCCTGGTGGCTGTGGGAGTATGAGACCTTGGGAGATTTGGCACCACTGGCCCCGTAAACATCCAGTCTGCTCTGCTGCAGTTGCTCCTAAGGAAAGGGAACCCGCAGGGATTCGCACAGTCTGGCACCTGCCACTTTCCTTTCCAGTGCCCCATCCCCTCATTCTCTATTCCTCTGCCCTCTGAACCCACTGGCTTTCGGTCCCCAAAACAGGCTTATTTCCTTTCTGCTTTCGATCATAACCATGAAGTCTCCTCCGTCTGTTTGCCTGACCAACTCCCATTCATCCTCTGGGAGCTTTTCTGTCCCACCTCCATAGTCTGGTCCTTCCCATTCCTTACTTTTGTAGTCCCTTTCCTAGACAGTAACATCATTAAACACATATCTCTAGGGTTGGATTCGACTGAACTCCAGTCCCTGCAGGTCTGTGAGTGTCACAGAAAAAAGGTGTGTGCCTATTTTGATGCTCACTGTAACCTCATTACCTAACACAATGCCTGACAGAGGCTGAATATGTATTTGTGGAATGAATACATTTGCTGTCACCTTGCCTTTCATGGCTCTCGAGTCAGGGAATAGATTGTACCTGTACATCCATCAGGATCCAGTGCCTTTTTTCGGGGGCATTCTTCTTCCAGGGCCAGGCCAGCCCTGGGTCAGTGGATGCTGTGGCAGGCCTGGCCCTGCCTGGTCGGTATCCATACCCTAGACCATGAGGGAGCTTTCCTTCCTGGGCATCTTTCAGCTGCAATACCCAAGATCCTCCACACCTGCCTACCCTCCACTGGCCAGCTCTAAACCTCAAGCTTCTGCTTTCACAGGAACCGTCCATGGTGGAGCTGCTGGCCACAGGCCTGATTAGATCTCTTTATCTGCTCAGCTCCAACGGCCCCCACCGAGACAGCAGGGACTGGCCAGAGTGCAGGGCCTGAGGGGCCTGCTTCTGCTCCCAGGGCTTCCTGAGAATGAGGTCCTTGGCCCTATTTTCATGAGAACACTGAGGGTGTGTGGGGAGAAGGGTTCTGGATCAAACTGCAGTGGCCCCACACTGTACCAGAGGCGGAGGCAGGCCAGGAGTTTGTGCACATGTGTGCGTGTGTATATGTACACATGTGTACATGTGTGGTCCAGAGCTGGGGACTCTCCTGACCAAGGAAGCTCTCAGTCCTCTGCCTTTAGCAAGGCTGAAGAAAACTCAGTTCAGGGACTTGGAGAGCTGGCCTGGGAGTCTGGCACCACTTCTGACTGTGTGACATTGAACAAGGGTTTGGCCTCTCTGATCTGTTAGTAAAGTAACTAAAAGCCAAGAAGAAGATTGCGGGGGCAGGAGGGCTCTCTAGTGAGCACTTAGGAAGTGCACAGGTCCACGCTACAGGGCCAGCCTGTCCCCTATCTCCTCCCTCCTGCCTTGGCCTGACGTGAGAGTTTGTACCTCACCTCCTCCATCAGACTAGGAGCTCCAAGGGCAGGGCCTGGGGCATGGAAGAGAGTTTGTGGGCTTGCAGAAGAGACAGACCTTGCTTTAGATCAATGAAGTAATGAGTGGGAAGGCTCAGTGGGGCATGTGACCCATGGGGGCACTGCCAGTGTGACTGGAGCCCTGGTAGTGCTGGACTCTAGCAGGAGGGGGCACGGCTGACTGGGGCGATTCCTTGCCCCTTGCCCCTTGCCGTATGCCAGCCCGGTGCCCTGTGCTTTACTACTGTTACCTAAGTCTTTGTAACAACCCTCTGAGGTGGGAGCTGCTGACTGGGACTTGTTGGATGGTTGAGGCAGGGAGAAAAGAATGTGCCATGATCTTGGAGCCAGGAAGCGGATTGCAACCTGGGACTAATTCTAAACCAAGCTCCCAGATGCAACCCAATGGAGGGAAGCCACCTCCCAGAGGTTGGGAGGATGCCTCAGGCCTGAGCAGGCCAAGGCAGGCCTGGTGTCCCCTGCGTGGATACTGTTCTTGAGTGGAGCCTTACAGGTGGTGTTGGCTGCACCAATTGTACTGACTCTGCAGCTAGCCAAGAGGGGCTTCCTGGGACCCCCTCCTGGGTGAGGCACGTGGGCTGATTGCTCCTATCCTGAGGAGGATAGAAGCTACTTAGGAGCGGGGGAAGCAGGGAAGGGGAAAGAACCAAAAACGCAGGGGCTGGCAGATGCCTGGGAGGGAAGGCTGCACCCCCACCCCAACCTCCCTTGACTGGCACACTTTTTATTTAAAAAAAAAATTTTTTTTTTTTGGAGAAGGAATCTCATTCTGTCACCCAGGCTGGAGTGCAGTGGCAAGATCTCAGCTCACTGCAACCTCTGCCTCCCAGGTTCAAGCCATTCTCCTGCCTCAGCCTCCCAAGTAGCTGGGATTACAGGCGCCCGCCACCACACCTGGATAATTTGTATATTTTTAGTACAGATAGGGTTTCACCATGTTGGCCAGGCTGGTCTCAAACTCCGGCCTCAAGTAATCTGCCCTCCTCAGCCTCCCAAAATGCTGGGATTGTAGGCATGAGCCGCAGGGCCTGGCCTGACACACTTTAAATACAAACCCAACACAGTCTCTCCACGAGAACAGGCCCATGCTGCTGCATTTTTGCCTCTTAGTATCTCAATACACCTAGAAAGAATGAAGGCCTGAAGGTTACAGGGATCTAGACACCCTGTTGAATGAAACAGTCTCTTGCCTGGGCATTCAGAAGGCTCAAAAATGCAAAACAGCAATTTAAAAAAGTATGCAGTGCCCCACCCCCAAGTCCCCAGCCACAGCTTCCTCAGTGTCTCTCTGGCGGTGGTGGTGAGCATGGGGGCGGTGATCTTGGCAGTCGCAACCCCTCGGCAGCCCTGGAGATGGTTGCAGCCAGTGCCCAATGTCAAGGGCAGGAATCCCACTAGCTGGGGCTCTTTGTGCTAGGGAGGGCTGCTCTCTCTCTCCACTCCTCCTGTTCTGCCCCCGACGGTGTCATCTTCTGGTAGGTGTCATGGGAAAGGGAGAGGCTCCTCTTGCCCCTCCTCACTGTCCCTGGAGAGTGCATCAGCCAGCCATGAATGTGCCACTTCGTGCTGCCTGTAGTCCCCAGGGCAGGCTCTCCTGGGTCTGCCACCCATGCTGGGCTCTGGGCAAGAGCTGGCCTTACTTTTCCTTGTGTCTCTCTTGGGCAGTGGTGATAGTTCTGAATGAAATCAGACCTCATGGACTTGAATTTAAGATGGGGCATGAAATTATTTCAGAAGAGATGGAGCCCAGAGCCTCCCCAGTGTTCCTCCCTGATGCTACCCAGTTCCTCAAAGCTTGTTGGGTTGGTGGGTACACTCCAGATCTGGAAGATCAGAGAAGTTTGACCTCAAAGACTAACGCAGGGTTCACAATATTATATGTTTGTTTACTCTTTTAACAGATATTTATGGAAAGCCTCCATATGCCACAGCCCATGCTGGTACTAGGTATATGGTGGTGAGCAACAACAGGCATCTGATGGAGAAGGACATGAAACAAACACTTTCCTGCAGGTCTTAGGTAAATCCTCATATAAACGCAAGAGAGTATCCCTACACCCGTGTTAGGAGACTTTCCCAGGGTAACACAGCCAGCTAGTGCAGAAACTTGTACTTGAATCAGGTCTCCTTCTCCAAGTCAGATTTTTACCCTGCTTCATTAGGCTTGACCTCTATAACCCATTCTCTGCCTAGCAGCCAACATGACCTTTGTAAAGCATAAATTAGATTATGCTACCACTTACCACCCCAAACCCTTCAATGACTTTCCATTGCACATAGAACAAAATTCAAGTTTTTAAAAATGACCTGGCTCCTGTCTTCATTTATGGTAATTTAAAAATATATCCACAAATTCTTTGACATGCCTCACTTAAAGTGTGAGGTCTGACTCCTTTTTCTTGAATGTGGGCTGGAGTTGATAACACACTTCTTTCTAACAGAATATAGTAGAAGTGAGGCTATGTGACTTCTGTGGCTGAGTGGTGGAAAGGATACTGTTGCCACCTGGCTCCTATCTCAGGATACTTGTGCTTGGAATGTGGCTACCATGCAGTGTGGAATCCCAAGCCACGTGGAGAGATCAGTTAACAGTCCCATCTAGCACCCAGCTGACATCACCATCAACAGCCAGATTGAATCACCACATGAAACTGCAAATGATTTTATCCCTGGCCTTTGAATCTTCTGGCTGGGGCCCAGGAAAGACATCATGAACCAGAAATAAGCTGTCTGCTGTGCCATTGGAGTTGCTGGTCCATGGCATCCATGAACGATGGTAAATAATTACTTTCTTTTAAGCTTCTAGGTTTTGGATTGATTTTTTTTCTGCAGTGGCAGATAAATGATGCAATATGAGACTTCACCTCCTCCCAAGATCCTCTTTTCTCATTACACACCCGTTATAACAGCCTCTTTTCTTTTTCCTTTAACACCAAGCTGATTCTCACCTCAGGACCACAGCACTTTGTGTTTCGTCTGTCTGGAATGCTTGCCCTTCATTCAGATCTTTACCTGACAGGCTTCTTCTCATTGCCCAGGTCTTTGCTTAAACACCCCCTCCTCAGAGATTGCTTCCCTGACCACCTTTCGTGATGCTGCCCACCCTACCAGTCACATGACTCCATGCATCTGCTCCACAGTTCTTGTTAGAAGAAATTATTTTTCCATTTGTTACTTGTCAGTCTCCCCCATAGATCATATACTTTATGAAGGCTGAGCCCTTGCCTGCTCAGTTCAATGCTGTATCCTCGGTATTTAGAGCTGTGCTTGACACCTAGAAATCGTGCAAACATTGTGGGTAGAACTAACACGGTGGTGTGTGGCCTCAAGGCAGCAAGAGCTGTTACAACTGAGGCCATCCTCGGAGAGGCTGGCCATGGAGCTCACTATACGAATGGGAGGAAAGATCCTGATGTAGGAAATGTGGCTATGGGAGAAAGCAGAGTTGTGTCCATCTAGACACCAAGACAGAGTTAGAAGAGGGCAACGTCCGTGAGAGAAAGAGCAGAGAGGGCAGGCATAGGCAGTGGACGCCTTCAGACTGCAGCACAAGCCCAGTGCCAGTGAACAGGAGGGAAAAGGAGTGAGGAGTGGGCAGGAAGAGTGGGGCTCTGAGAAAGCTCCAGCCAGACTAGTGAGGAGCCCTGGCGCAAAGACAGCCAGAAATGGGGGGCCCTTCACCCACTGCCGTGCTCAGTCATCAACTGGGGCTGCCTGGGAAGTGTGTGGCCTTAGCTCCAAAGCTGGGGCAGCCCCTGATGTCACCCTGTCAGCTGATCCTGTCAGCTAACTGCCTTCCTTGTGGGGACATCGGAGTGGCACTCCTCCATGCCTGCCACAAGGGTACAGGGAGGGAAGCAGGCTATCCCTTCTCTGGCTGGTGACTTGCCAATCCAAACCAGGAGGGCACTTCTCTGTAGCACCCTGGGCCTGCAAGTACTTGTATGTACACAGGTACAGCTACACATATTAGGCCACTGCTGTATGCCATTAACTGTATAAAACATATTATTTACATCAGCCCCATTGGCCTCATGAAGACTCCATGACAAAGGGGTCATCATTCTTATTTTACAAATGAGACTTAAGGAAAGATTTAGCTAAGGGCTAGGAAGAAGCAGAACTGGAGTTTCAACCTTGGCTGCCTTGTTCTAGAGCCTTGTGTTGTTTCTACTATGCCTGCTCCTTTCCCACGGGGACACAATGAAGGGATGTGCAAAAAGTAGGACCTCCATAAGCTTTGTTGAATGAAAGGATGAATGAATGAATGAATGAATGAGACATCTTTTCCTTCAGGGGAAACCAGGACTTTGGACTAAGCTTACACGAAGGCAGAGAAAGAAGGCAGGGGAACGTTTGTCAAGCTTACAGATGTCTCAAAGGTATGAAATAAAAAACTACCTTTCTACATTCCAGCCATGCTGCTCTTTTTCTGTGCTGGTTTGAACATATTGTTTCTGCAAATTAAGCACCACCCCAATGAACTTGACTGAGAGCAGGTGTGGGGCCTGAAAGCCAGCCTACCCTATACTCCCCACGCTGTGTCCAGGTGTTGGGTTAAATCAGCCTGGTGAAAGGGCTGCCTTTTTCTAGTTCCTATAAAGGCACTGAGTGTGCCATCCATAGCCCTGCCACCATGTTGGGTGACAGAATCAAACTCAAAAAAGAATTCTGCTTCTGCTTTGAGGAAGAAAGTCACAAGGACATGCACAGCTCCTAACAGAAGAATAAGTAAATGCAGGGTAATCTACACAACATAAACATTTTACAAGCCTATTGGAGAGATGAGGTCACAAGGCAGCCAAATGAGCTGAATTCTAAAGGGTCACCAGCCCCTTTAAGAGAAACAAGATACAGGAACTGCTTCACTCTGTGTCAGGGTGCTCTAGAGAGACAGGACTAATAGAATAGATGTATATATGAAGGGGAGTTTATTAAGGAAAATTGTCTCACCCGATCACAAGGTGAAGTCCCACAATAGGCTGTCTGCAAGCTGAGGAGCAAGGAAGCCAGTCTGAGTCCCAAAACCTCAAAAGTAGGGAAGCCACCAGTGCAGCCTTCAGTCTGTGGCTGAAGGCCCAAGAGCCCCTGGCAAACCAAAGGTGTAGGCCCAAGAGTCCAAAAGCTGAAGAACTTGGAGTCCAATGTTCAAGGGCAGGAAACATCCAGCACAGGAGAAAGATGAAGGCTGGAAGACTCAGCCAGTCTAGTCCTTCCACGTTCTTCCGCCTGCTTTTATCCTAGTGGTGCTGGCAGCTGATTAGATGGTGCCCACTCAGATTAAGGGTGGGTCTGTGTCTCCCCGTCCACTGACTCAAATGTTAATCTCCTTTGGCAACATCCTAACAGACACCCCCAGGAACAATGCTTTGCATCCTTCAATCCAATCAAGTTGACACTCAGTATTAACCATCACTCTGGGAGAGCAGAGGAGGACAGCCTGGCTGGGTGTTGGCAGGACCTCAGCAGGACAGACCTGTCCCTGAGGTGGGCATCCTGAAGCCTGAATTCAGAATGGGAGAGGGAATTTTGGTGGCCACCTTCCAGGATGATCCATCCCTCCTACAGCCTCAGAGCTCTCTAGTTCTTCTCCAGCTGAAGTCACATAGGATTGGCCTTGAAAAGGGAAAAAATATCCCGGGGGGTGGGGGTAATATTGGAATAAATTCAGATCTTGGGACTGAGGATGGGACAAAAGAATGCTGGGAGTTGTGAAACAGTGTTCAACTTGTTGCATAAAATCATCCACACCCTTTCAGAGACAAGCTGGAGGCCAAAGTACTGTTTACAAAACCAATCATACCACTTCAGAGGAGCCTAGAATGAAGGACTATGATCTGGAAGGAAAGACCCTTAATCCTTAATAAGAATAACATTGGCCTGTAGACAGTGCTTGATCTCGCAGTCCCTTTAATGTGTTCAACTAAGCATAGAAAAATCCAAATAAACAATTGTGTGTGTGTGTGTGTGTGTGTGTTTTAAACAAGTATAGTCACATAATTTCAGTGCCCAGGTTTGTAGTTGGGTTTACAATACAGCTGGCCTAAAGTAATCTTATCTATTTATTTATTTTGAGATAGAGTCTTGCTCTGTCACCCAGGCTGGAGTGCGATGGTACGATCTCGGCTCACTGCAGCCTCCGCCCCCGGGTTCAAGTGATTCTCCAGCCTCGGCCTCCCGAGTAGCTGGGATTACAGGCGCCTGCCACCGTGTCTGGCTAATTTTTGTATTTGTAGTAGAGACGGGGTTTCACCATGTTGCCCAGGGTGGTCTTGAACTCCTGGCCTCAAGTGATCCACCCACCTTGGCCTCCCAAAGTGCTGGGATTGCAGGCGTCAGTCACTGCGCCCAGCCTAGTCCTGCTTCTTTAAAAAATGCTACACATAATAATGCTTTGCTGCCTTCAGCACTGTTTGAATGAAGGATCAGATGCAAAACGAGGTGGTGGGAAAACTGAGTGCAAACACAAGACACATGGCAGAATGAAAATGCCACATTCAAAAACATTCCCAGATCAGTAGTATAAATCTGTTGTTAGTGAATTGGGTTTTTGTTTGTTTGTTTGAGATGAGTTTCGCTCTTGCTGTCCAGGCTGGAGTGCAATGGCACGATCTCGGCTCACTGCAACCTCCACCTCCTGGGTTCAAGCGATTCTCCTGCCTCAGCCTCCCAAATAGCTGGGATTACAGGCACCTGCCACCACATCTGGCTAATTTTTGTATTTTTAGTAGAGACAGGGTTTCTCCATATTAGTCAGGCTGATCTCGAATTCCTAACCTCAGGTGATCCACCCATCTCGGCCTCCCAACGTGCTGGGATTACAGGCGTGAGCCACCGCGCCTGGCCTGAATTGTGTTTTTGTGTACATTTATTTGCTTTTGTGGTCCCAGAAGAGAGAAGAATGAGAAACTTGTACATAACTTTGTGTTTGAACATACTTACCATCACAAAAAGATTTTAAGTCAGCAGTAGAAATCCACAATACATTTTAAATTTGTCTTTCTCCATATTACTCAGGTTTAAGAATCATGATATAATCCATTTAACAAGGTGTTGCTACTCACTAAGGAACAAACAAGAAAAAATTCTTGTTTCCTCAAGACTGCTCCCAATGGTGCCCTGTCACCCCTCTTTCCTGCTAGGTGACTCTCTCCCTTTACAACAGCTCAGTCCAGTCCTATACACTTTTCACCACTTTTGTTTATTTCAATAGTCACCAGTTTCATTCCAGTTTTTAAGACTGTCCTATTTAGTGAAAATGCCCTTCTCACATTTGACTCCAAGTCCTCCTTGTCCCTCAATTTGGGAGGCCTCCGAGTGTGGAACATGGTTGATGGTGCAGGACTCTGTTCTCTAACACTTCCTCCTTCTTTCCAGCACCTCTTGCCTGGTGTCTGTGTGGGGAGGAGGAAAAGAGAAAGCGATGTCTCCTTCCCTCTGAGCTCTCACTGCAAAGCAGCCAGCCTCCAGGTCTTCATGGCTTTTCTGTCAGTTGTGGGGTCAGGCCTAAGGTCCCGTGGGCCCCATTTCCGAGTTTCTGGAGGACTGTCCAGGTGCTCCCTCTGTATACTCCGTCTTCAGAGGCTGGGCTCCAGCTCAACCTCCTCCCCCTCAACCTTAACCTCAGTGGTCACTCGCAGTCTCACTGCTCGATTGACACCTGTTCAGTGAGAGGGCACAGAGCCCCTCTCCCCATTGCTCATGCTCCCCTCTATTGGCAGGCCCCTGGGCTTCACCCCTCCAATTCTGATTCTCTCCTTGCTTTCTCAGATCCCCTCTGAATCACACACACTGAGCTCGTGAATGGCAGGGCAGTGGGAGCAAATCCACAAGGCAGGGAGGAGTATTTTATCTCTAACATTGCCCAGGCATGGTGATCGTAAAAATCCATTCTAAATAATTGTTGTTTTTACATTCACGGAAAAAGAACCCCCTGTGGGCTGCACAGAATTTTACAGATGGTGCTATAAAAATGGGTATGGATTAGAAATTGCCCTTGTGGTCTGGTTGGTAAAATGAAAAAAAAAAGAGGATTTAAGTTTCCAATATAATATACAAACATTTTCCCACCTATTACATTGCCCAAGTTGAACAAAGTTTTTTAAAAGAAATCAAACAAGTTGTCTCTGGTGCTGCGTGAGAGAGCTGTCCGTTGTGCTGAAGAACACTGAATAATGAAACTTGAAGTCAGCAGCCTCAAATTGTGGCCCCCAGATAAGCAATATGAGCATCAGCCAACAACTTGCTGGAAATGCGTATTCTCGGGCTCTACCCAAGACCTACTAAATCTGAAACTCTGCATTGGGTTTCCAAGTTTTAGCAAGCCCTCTCGGTTGATTCTGGTGCATGCTCACACATGTGAACCAGTGTTCATTTCCTATAGGTCCTTCCAAAATTTGTTTCATGAGGGTAATTTTGTCCTTTCTGATCTTGACCTGATAATCCTACATTTCAGAAATCGCTGTGATTTTCAATTTCCTTGGCAGGCCTCTCTAATGGTGAGTGTTTTGAGAGTCTTAGAAACTTCTTAACAAAGTTAAAATAATTAGCTGGGCATGGTGGTGTGCACCTGTAGTCCCAGCTATTTCAGAGGCTAAGGTGGGAGGATTACTTGAGTCCAGGAGGTCAAGGCTGCAGTAAGCCATGACTGCACCACTGTACCGCAGCCTGAGTGACAAAGTAAGATCCTGTTTCAAAAAAAAAAAGTGAAGTTTGAAATTTTTTTCCATACATAGAGGTTCAAATCAGCATTTTATTGCCTCACTCTTAAATGTAGCTAGCCAAAGATCACTGGGAGTTTAAGAAAGGTCTCCAACACAAAAGAATAAATAAATAAGAAGAAAACAGAAGTGACATAGAAAGCAAAAGAAAACTTGAGAAAAACCTTCAGCTTATGTAATTAGTATCATTTGAGAGAAGCAAGAAAATGTAATATCCACAAAATAAGAATAGAATGGCATAAAAAGGAGAACATGCAAGAGTTCTTGAAAACTAAAATTTGATTTAAAAAATACAAACTTTAATAAAAATATTGGAAATTAGAGTTGAAGAAATCTCCTCCTAGTGTAGAACAAAAACACAGTGTGAATAAGGTGTCCACGAGATGTGGCCCAGCATGGGTTGCCAGAGCCTGGGTGTCCACTCCTGTGAGCTGCCCATTGTGGGTGTTAAAGCAAGGTGGAGAGGGTATCCCAGCAAGGGCTGCCTCACTATGGGGAGTCAGAGCATGGGAGTCAGTGCAGGCTGTACAGGAAGCATGATGCTAAGAAATGCATCCACACAGAGGTACAGTTGAACATCAGGTGTTGGAGCTCAAGCAAAATAAAGAGGAGCATGGAAAGTGTCCTAATGTGGGATGCTGGAGCATGTGTGGGGTTAGAAAAGTGGCTGGAAAGGGTGCTGGCCTGAAGCAGGATATCAGAGCCCAAGTGGAGTGAAGAAAGTATCTGGTGAAGGAATGGAAACAGATATGGAGCTACTAGGAAAGACTGGTTGCATAGAGAGAAGTGAATTAAGTAAATTAATATGTTAAATATGATGATGTCATAAAAATAGCAGTCTGGGAATCCAAGGGCTCATCTCTCCATAGAAATGCAAAAAGAAAAAAAGAGCAAAAAAAAAAAAAAAAAAAAAAAGCAGAAGTGATCAGAATCAATCTTGTTGGAATTCTGGAAAATTGTCAAATAAAATAGTCAAATACCAACTAAATGAACTTTGTTTCAAAAGATGACTGAAACACAATAGGAAAACTTCGAACTTGTAGTTGTTCCACACTCCTCCCAGCTTGGTGGTCTTGAAGATGGCAATGTATGTTCCTGGTGTGAGTCCCTGGTTCCAGAAGGAGCAGAATGAACCTTGTTCCCTAGGATTGTATTGTCTGTTTTGAAATGTTTAGGGGTTCCTTGAAGGACTGATGTGAGAAGTTTGCCTTTGTTTTACCTAACTCAGAATTCACTCTGGCCGGAAAAGGGGCTACATAAAAAGTATTCCTCAAAAACACTGAAAATCAAATGAACAAGCCTCTGCCACCTGGGCAAAAAATTACAGCTGGGACAATCAAACACACACCAAAAGCTTGGGAGGAAAAGTTAGGAACAGAGATACTTCGGTGAATAAGAACTTTGGAAAATTCCTGTACACACTATGAAATCTAGAGTGCCATATTCTGCATATAAGGGCAGGATGAAAGCACAGACTTGAGACAGTCCTCTGATATAAGTTCTGGCTAATCTTTAGGCTCAATGCAAGCAGAAAGTGAGGGCCAAGGCAGAGCTGTAAACATCCTTGTTAAGTGTTGAGGGAGTATCCCAAACACAGAGCCAATCTGGAAAAACTGGGAGAATATATTTTCTTTCTTTTTCTTTTCTTTGTTGTATTAGTTCATTCTCACATTGCTGTAAAGAAATACCTGAGACTTAGACTGGGTAATTTATAAAGAAAAGAGGTTTAATTGGTTCATGATTGTGCAGGCTGTACAGGAAGCATGATGCTGGCATCTGTTTGACTTCTGGGGAGGCCTCAGGAAACTTACAATAATGGTAGGAGATGAAGTGGGAGCAGGCACTTCACATGGCTGGAGCAGGAGGAAGAGAGAGTGAGAGGGAGGTACCACACACTTTTAAATGACCAGATCTCATGAGAACTCACACACTATTGTAAGGACAGTACCAAGGGAGGGATGGTGCTAAACCATTCGTAAGAAATTCATCCCCATGATCTAATCACCTCCCACCAGGCATCACCTCCAGCACTGGGGATTATAATTCAACATGAGATTTCATGGGACACAGATCCAAACCATATCATTTGTATCCAGGCACTTAACAAAGTTACTGTAAAACCATTAGCTAACTATGAACTAAGGAAACAGAGATTTCAGAGGTCATATTTGACAAAAAAAAGTTTTACCAGTCCCTAAACAAACAACTGCAACTCACAGCAAGAAAAAACAACAAATATTAGGGAGGGGGAAGAAAATTATTTCCACTCCTACCACATTATAATATTTAAAATGTGCAGTTTTCAACAAAATATTATGAGACATGCAAACAAACAAAAGAGTATGGCTCTTTCAAGGGAAGAAAAGAAATTAGCAGAAATTTTCTGAAAAAAACAGACATTTTACTTAACTAGACAAAGACTTTACAGCAACTTTCTTGAACATTCTCAAAGAACTAGAGTGAACTATGGATAAAGAATCAAAGGGAAGAAGAAGTATGTTTTACATAGAGAATATCAAAAAAGAGAGAAAAATTGTTTTAAAATAAGAAATAGTCTGGAACTGAAAAGTACAATAAAAGTAACTGAAATGAAAAGTTCACAAGACAGTTTCAATAGCAGGTTTTGAGTAGGTAGAAGAAAGAATCAGCTAGACCTGGTGGCTCACGCCTGTAATCCCAGCACTTTGGGAGGCCAAGGCAGGTTGATCACGAGGTCAGCAGTTCAAGACCACCCTGGCCAACATGGTGAAAGCCCATCTCTACTAAATATACAAAAATTAGCTTGGTGTGGTGGCACATGCCTGTAGCCCCAGCTACTCAGGAGGCTGAGGCAGGAGAATTGCTTGAACCGCGGTTGCAGTGAGCCAAGACTACATCATTGCACTCCAGTCTGGGCAGCAGAGTAAGACTGTCTTAAAAAATAAAAATAAAAATAAAATCAATGAACCTGAAGATAGGTTAATTGAGTTCCAAGATTTCTGTTTGATATTTTGGAATTATTTTGATCTCTTTGTTAAATTTCTAAATTGCTTTTCTGTGTTTTCTTGGAGATCAGTGAGTTTTCTCGAAACTGCTATTTTGAATTCTTGGTCAGAGAGCTCACAAATCACCATTTTGTTAGGATCAGTGACTGGATTTTTGCTTTTTCCTTTTGAGGAAGTCATGATTCCCTGTTTGCTGTTGTTTCTTGTGGGTATGTATCCATCTTTGCACTGAAGGATTATTTATTCCAGTTTTCTCTGTACAGCTTGTTTTGGTTTTTATTGAATACATTTGTTTATTGAATCTTCACTACTAGGTCACTGCCTCCTATTCGGCACTAGGTGGTGCCTTAAGCCCAGGTTCACCTCAGGACTAGTGACGAAGCACTCCCTGTCTCAAATCAAGGAGATCCCAAAGCGATTATTCTGGCAGTGTGGGAAGGCTGGCTAGGGGTTTGTGCCCAGGGGACTTGGGGAACATGCCTCCTACAGCATGGTGCTGCTGGACAGCAACTCTGTCCCTTTGACTGAGTTACAAAGCAGAATTTCTCTGCCTTTCTTCAGGGACATTTCTTCTTTCGGGCAGTCATGATGCTATCTGTGGATTAAGGCAAGAACAGGTCTCTTACCAAGAACCCAGGGAGGTAAGGAAGGTGATGGGTGGCCTCAATTTCAGTTTTTCCAGTGTAGAAACTGTAGTTGGGAGGAGATTTTTTGGCACTTGGTGCTGGACAGAATGGGGATGAAGGATGTCCCAGATGTGGAAGTCTGATTCTCCTATTAGCTACTTGGAATTTTTTCATCTCTCTGTGGCCCCAGGAACTGTCTCACGCTTATACTTGAGCTCTGGGTTGTTTCTGGTGTAGATCTCAGTGCTATATATTTGTTTTTAGCTCTGTGGAAATGGGGGAGTGAATCCAATTTGCTCTATGCTGGCATTTCGGAATCAGAAGTCTAGAGATATTATAGGTCAATTGAAATCATCCCATCTAAGGAGCAAAAAGAAGAATAAAGGAAAATGAACATAGGCTAAGAAGCCTGTGAGACACCATCAAGGATACCAAGACACACACATAATGAGAATCCTGGAAGAAGAGGAGAGAAAGGGGTAGTAAAAATAGTTTAGGCAATAATGGTCACAACTGCCCAAATGTGATAAAATACATTAATCTACATATCCAAGAAGCTCAAGGAACTCTAGTTAGAATAACTCAAAGAGATCCACACTAAGATACATTATAATACACAAGGTGCTGGAAACAAGACACAGAAAGAATCTTGAAAGCAGCAATAGAAAAGTGACTCATCATATACAAGAGATCCTCATTAAGATTAACAGCTGATTTCTCATCACAGAGATCAGATTCATAAGATGATATATTGAAAGTTCTAGAGGAAAAAAAATTATCCATATAAATTCAATATCTGGCAAAAATGTCCAAAATTGAAGAGTAAATTAAGATATTCCCAGATAAATGAATGCTGAGGAAACTCAATATTAGTGGACCAACTCTGTAAAAAAATGGTAGAGGGAATCCTTCAGCTGTAATAAAAGACTACTAAATAGTAAGTCAAAGCCATATGAAGAAACGAAGAACACTGGTAAAGATTATATAGGTTAATAGAAAATCCAGTATAATTATATTTTAGTTTGTAACTCCTCTTTCCCTCTATGACTTAAAGGACAATGCATAAAGCAATAATGATAATCTATGTTAATGGACACACAACACATAAAGAAGTAATTTGTGATAATAACAACATAAATGGAAGGGGTTAGAACTGCATAGGAGCAGGGTTTTTTTTAATATTACTGAAACGGAGTTGCTATTCATTCGAACTAGATTGATATGAGTATAAGATGTTAATTGGAATCCACAAGGAACTTATTAAGAGATTTTTAAATCTACTGAAAAGGGAATAAAAATGATATACTACAAAAGCAATTAAACAGAAATAAATCATTAATGGAAGAATCGAGAAATAGAAAAGAGATAAGACATACAGAAAACAAACAGCAAAATGGCAGAAAGAAATTCTTCCTTATCAGTAATTATTTTAAATATAAATAAATTAAATTCTCAATGTTAAAAGATAGACAACAGATTGGAAAAAAAAACATGGTACAACTATGTGCTGTCTATAAGAGAGTCACTAGATCCAAAGACACAAATGGGTTGAATGTGGATAGTGGAAAAAGAAATTCCACACACAAAAAAGAGAAAGAGATTGAAAGATTTCCCCTTAAGATCAGGAAAAAGACAAGGATGCCCACTTTTGCCAGTTGTATTCAAGTTCTATTCAGTTCTTATTCCATTATACTCAAAGTTCTAGCCAGAGCAATTAAGCAAGAAAAAGATATCAAAGGCATCCACATCAGAAAGGAAGAAGTAAAACTTTATCTATTTGCTGGTGACATAATCTTACATGTAGAAAATCCCAAAGAATCCACAATAAAACAAAAAGCTAATA
This sequence comes from Piliocolobus tephrosceles, assembly GCF_002776525.5. Lineage (NCBI taxonomy): Eukaryota > Metazoa > Chordata > Mammalia > Primates > Cercopithecidae > Piliocolobus > Piliocolobus tephrosceles. Next base: position 35,877,678 of record NC_045449.1, read on the forward strand.
AAAACATTCTGCAAATATTTAGCATATAAGATCAACATGCTAAAATCTATTATGTTTCTATACACTAGCCATGAGTAATCCAAAAAGCAAAATTTTAAAAATGATTCAATTTACAGTAGCATCAAAAAATAATAAAAGTCACAATAAATTTAACCAAGGAGGAGTAAGACTTGTACACTGAAAACTACAAAACAGTGCTGAAAGAAATTAAAGGTCTAAACAAATGGAAAGACATCCCATGTTCATTGATTGGAATACTTAATATTGTTAAGATGGCAGGACTCCCTAAAGCAATCTACAGATTCAGTGCAATCACTATCAATTCCCAACAGCCTTTTTTTTTTTTTGCAGAAATTGGAAACATGATCCTAACTCTCATATGGAATTGTACGGAATTCAGAACAGACAAACTAATCTTAAGAAGAACCACAAAGTTGGAGGACTCACACTTCCCTATTTCAAGATGTACTATAATGCTACAGTAATAAAGGCAGTGAGGTACTAGCACAAGGATGGGTATGTAGACCATTAAAATACAATTGACAGTCCAAAAATAAACTCAAAAGTCTATGGTTAATTGTTATTTGACAAGAGTGACAAAATCATTCAATGGGAGAAAAATGGTCTCTTCAACAAATGGTGCTGGAACAACTGGACATCCACATGCAAAAGAATAAATTTGAGCCACTACCTCACACCACATACAAAAATTAACTTCAAATGGTTCAAAGGCCTAAATGTGAGAACTAAAACTATAAAACTCTTAGAAGAAAGCATAAAGGTATATCTTCATTAACATGGATTTCACAATGAATTCTTAGATATGATATAAAAAGCATGGGCAACAAAATTGATAATAGATAAATTGGACTTCATCAAAATTTAAACTTTTATTTATCGAAGAACATTATCAAGAAAATAAAAAGACAATATAAAGAATGGGAGAAAATATTTGTAAATCAATATCCAATAAGGGTTATATATTCAGATACATAATTAACACTTCAAATCAACAACTAAAAAACAAACAACCCAAATTTTTTAAATGGGTGAAGGACTAGAACAGACATTTCTCTAAAGAAAGTAGACAAATGCCAACACATGAAAAGATGCTCAACATCATTAGTAATTAGCAAAATGGAAATAAAAACCATAATGAGATACCAACCACTTCACACCCAATAGGGTGGTAATAATAATGATAATGATAATATAGGTTGAGTATCCCTTATCCAAAATGGTTGGGATCTTCTGATCCCAGCCATGAAAAGTGTTTTGGATTTAAAGTTTTTCTGGATTTTTGAATATTTGCACATACATAATGAGATATCTTGGGAATAGGATTCAAGTCTAAATGCAAAATTTATTTTTCACGTACACCTTATACAAATAGCCTGAAGGTAACTTTACAAAGGATTTTTAATAATTTTGTGCATGAAATGAAGTTTTGACTGTGACCTATCACATGAGGCCAGTGGAATTTTCCACTTGGGGGTGTCATGTTGGTACTCAAAAAAATTCAAATTCTGGGGCATTTTGGATTTTAGATTTTTGGATTAGGGATGTTCAACCTGTAATAATCATAATAATAATGAAAAATAACAAGTGTTAGCAAGGATGTGAAGAAATCAGAACCTTAATGCATTACTGGTGGTAATGAAATATGGTGCAGCTCATGAGGGAAAAAGTTTGGCAATTCCTCAACAAATTAACTACAGAATTACCATATGACTCAGCAGTTCCAGTACTAGATATATGCCTAAAAGATCTGAAGACAGGCACTCAAACAGTTTACACAATTGTTAGTAGCAGCACTGTTCACACCAGGTTAAAGATAAAAACAACCCAAATATCATTCAACAGATGAATGGATAAACCAAATGTGATATATTCATATAGTGGAATATTATTCAGCCATAAAAAGGAATGGAGTATTGATACATGCTACAATGTAGATTAACTTTATTAAACACTATGCAGAGTAAAAAAAAAAAAGCCAGGCACAAAATGTCACATATTATATGATTCCATTTACATGAAATGTCCAGAACAGATAAATCCATAAAAATCGAAAGCAAGAAGATTAGTGGCTTCCAGGACCCAAGAAGTGGAGGTGGGGGACTGCTTAAGGAGTATGGAGTTTTCTTTAGAAGTGGCAAAAATGGGCTGGGCGCGGTGGCTTAAGCCTGTAATCCCAGCACTTTGGGAGGCCGAGACGGGCGGATCACGAGGTCAGGAGATCGAGACCATCCTGGCTAACACGGTGAAACCCAGTCTCTACTAAAAATGCAAAAAACTAGCCGGGCGAGGTGGCGGGCGCCTGTAGTCCCAGCTACTCCGGAGGCTGAGGCAGGAGAATGGCGTGAACCTGGGAGGCGGAGCTTGCAGTGACAGTGAGCAGAGATCCAGCCACTGCACTCCAGCCCGGGCGCCAGAGCAAGACTCCGTCTCAAAAAAAAAAAAAAAAAGAAGTAGATAGGGGTGATGGCTGTACAACATTGTGAAAATACTAAAGGCCACTGAATTATACACTTGAAAGTGGTTATTTTTGTATGAATTTCATCTAAAAAATAAAGATATTAAGAATTATGGGAGTCAGCTTGCTCACCACCAGAGAAAGGAGTTACATGTAGAAAGTGGAAAGCAGAATGAATTCTGTGGTGTTGGACTGGAATTGGAAGTATCTCTGTGAACATATGGTTAACACTACATAGACAGGGTCAGGTGCAGTGGGTCACACCTGTAATCTGAGCACTTTGGGAGGCCAAGGTGGGCAGATCACTTGAGGTCAGGAGCTCAAGACCAGCCTGGCCAACATGGTGAAACCCCGTCTCTATTAAAAACACAAAAATTAGCTGGGCGTGGTGGTGCACACCTGTCATCCTAACTACTCGGGAGGCTGAGGCAGGAGAATCGCTTGAACCCAGGAGGCAGAGGTTGCAGTGAGCCAAGATCACACCATTGCACTCCAGCCTGGGTGACAAAAGCAAAACTCCATCTTAAAAAAAAAAAAAATTACATAGCTAGAGAAAATAAATATAGATTGATCGTGTTAATGTATGTTCATGTGCACACATGTGTGGATAGATACATAGCAATGAGCACATTCGGCATGTAGATATTGACTTCTAAATATCATTCTCCACTAAAAGGAACCAGGACTGTTTAGAGAAATCATTCATTCCAGACCAGGAGCACAGAAAGTAAGCATGGGACATTTCATTGTGTCACAAAGTAAGGAAGTGTTAAAAGAGTAAAAAGAACACAGAAGCCAACTTGAAGAGACTCCTACTGGCAAAACCTGGGACATATTGTGCAACAAAATAAATAATAATAATGGATTATAACTCAATGAATAAAAGAGGAACACATGAGTTTGTACAGATATAAGTAAATAAATAAATAAATAAATGGAAACTGATAAGAAACCAGATAGTCTCCAAGTACTTACCCACAAAACGTTTACTAATATCCAAGGGAAAATGAGTCACCTAACAGGTAAGAAGCCTAACATTTCCTTAGTCTAGTAACCAAAGGGATGAAACATCAATCATGGCACAAAGCAAAATCACATACCTCATAGGATGCAAAAACACTGCGTAATTTCTGTGATATCCCTGACAAAGATGCATCGGCAAAATCCAATCATCGTAAAACATAAGACAAACCTAAACTGAAGAACATTTGACAAAATAACTTATCTGTAATCTTTGAAAGTGCTAAGGTTATCAAATTTCAAAAGAAACCCTTTCAGACTAAATGAGTCTAAAGAGTTATGACTACTAAAAGCGACAAATGATTCTGAACTAAATTCTCTCTCTGTAAAAGACTTTACTGGGACATTTGACCAAACTAGAATAGGATCTGAAGACTGGATGCTAGTAATGTATTGACACTGTAACAATTTTGATGACTACATGGCAGTATTGTAGGAAAAATGTCTTTTTAGAAAATGTACATTAAAGTATTGAGTGGTGGGTGTCAGACTGTCGACTTACCCTCATCATACCTTCAGGGAAAAAATGTACTTTATACTATATTTGCAATTTTTTTTTGTAAATTTGAGATTTTTTAAGTTAAAATAAAAGAATTGTGTAGAAGAATATTTTTATGCCCTCTGGGTAAGAAACAACTTCTTAAAATTAGATCCCAATAGTATTTTATACTAAAATAAAATATTGATATGTCTGATTACATTAAAATTAATGCCACAGATAGAGAAGACAAACCACAAACTGGGAAAAGGTATTGTAATAAATATAACTGACAGTAGATTAGTCACTAAATTATATAAAAACTCCCCCATCAATTAGAAAAAGCCAATAGAAAAATGAACAAATGACATTCATGAGAAACCAGAATACAATAAAAACATGGAAAGAAATATTAGAGAATAGAGAAAGGCAAATTAAAACTACAATGAAATATCATTTTTTACTCACTAAATTGGCAAAAATTATGAGGTCTCACAATATCAGTTGTTAGAAGGGTGTGAATTAATGAGAACACGTAAACTGCTGATGAACTTGTAATTTGGTACTACAACTTTGGAAAACTATTTGGCACTATTTTGTAAAATTAAATCTTTGAAGACCTCATGCCTTAACAATTCCTCTTTCAAGTATATGAACCAGAACACTTCAACATAGCAACTAGAAACAACTAGAGGAAGTTTTTGAAAAGCACTCTTTGGGCCGGGCATGGTGACTCACGCCTGTAATCCCAGCACTTTGGGAGGCTGAGGTGGGCGGATGGCTTGAGGTCAGATGTTTGAGACTAGCCTGGTCAACATGGAGAAACCCTGTCTCTACCAAAAATGCAAAAATTAGCTGGGTGTGGTGATGAGCGCCTGTAATCCCAGCTACTAGGGAGGCTGAGGCAGGAGAATCACTTGAACCCGGAAGGCAGAGGCTGCAGTGAGCTGAGATCACACCACTGCACTCTAGCCTGGGCAACAGAGTGAAACTTCATCTCAAAGGAAACAAACAAACAAAAAAAGCACTCTCCAGTAGCCAAAACCTGGAAACAACCCAAATAAGTTTATTCTCATGGTGGAATATTCTACAGCAGAGCAAATGAATGAATTACAGCCAAACATGAACATAGAACATAACGTGGAGTGAAAAAAGCAAATCCCAGAATATTATGTACAGTATGATATTTTTATAAAACTCCAAAGTAGCAAAACAATATACTGTTTATATAAAAAATGTGATAAAATTATTTTATACAAGCAATGAAATGATAAACATCAAATTCAAGAGAGTGATTTCCTCTGGATAGGAATCCAGGTGAACATAATAGAGAGGACAATACAGGTGAATGCAAGTTATTGGTAACTTCTGGTTCACATGAGCATTCATACATAATGACATAATGTTTCATAATGTGCATGCATTCCCCATGATCTTTTATTTACAATTAGTATATTATATTAAAATGTAAATATAGAGACAAAAAGCTTGAGTACTCAATAATTTCATATTTGAAAATAAAATACAATCATTTTTAAAAGCTTGGAAGATAACATATAGTTATATGATTTACTCGTTTTATCATAACATTTTTTGTTTTGAATCTCATAACAAACCTAGAATATTTTAGGGACAGATACTAATTTAAGAAAGTTTGGTGAGGGAGAAACCATGAGGCCAAGAGAAGCTGGGCGGCTTATTCAAAGTCATCAGTTTAGTCAATGATGGGTCAGGGCTTCTAATTTAGAGCTTAAGCCTCCAAATTCTGTGCTGTTCCCAACAACCCAGACTCACACCAAAAGGGAGTATTGGGAAGAGAGTTCAAAATACTGAAAATAGAAATGTTCTCACAGGGGAAATGCTGTCAACAGGAAACTGTCTACCAAGAAGGGGAAAAGGAGGGCATGGTTTTCAGGGGCCGTGTGAACGATTTTCATTGTTGCGCGTGTGTTAAAATTTTTTATCACAAACCTTAACCACCAAAGAGGATCCTTTCTTTTTTCCTAAAACACGAAGTTGCTTAGTTTCAAAATTCATTCCCTGCTACGATGACTCTCAACACACTATGAAGACAGCAGATGTAGTAGCTCCCTCTCCACTTCACAAAGGGAAGACAAAGCCAAAGAGAAGCAACCTACCCTTGTCACTGTCAAACCAGCCGGTGTCTCCCTAATCTTCTCACTGCTGCCTGCATGTCCTGGTTCCTCAGGGTATAGATCATGGGATTGAGCATGGGGGTCATGACTGTGTGGCCGATGGACACAACCTTGTCCATAGGGAATGGGGTGAAGGGCCGGGCATAGAGGTAAATGCTTGGAACAAAGATCATGGAAACCACAATGATGTGGGTGGTGCAGGTGGAAGCTGCCTTCCTTCTTGCCTCCCCTGGATGTGACCTCAACATCACCAGGATGAACAAGTAGGAGGTCAGGAGGAGGAAGAACAAGATGATATCCAGCAGCCCACTGTTGGAGATCATGAGGAACTCCAGGAGGGAGGTGTCAGTGCAGGCAAGTCTCAGTACTTGGGGAACATCACAGTAGAAGTTATCTAGGATGTTGGGGCCACAGAAGGGTAGTGGGAGCATCAGAGCCAGCTGGACAATGGAGTGGACAAAGCCTCCCACCCAGGCGGCCACCACCAGCCCCACACAGAGCTGAGTGTTCATGATGGTGACATAGTGGAGGGGCCGGGAGATGGCAATGAAGCGGTCAAAGGCCAGCACTGAGAGGAAGAAGACCATGGCACCTCCCAAAAAGTGGAAGAAGAAGATCTGGCCCATGCAGCCCTGGTAGGAGATGGTTTTCTTCTCAGAGAGGAGGTCCACTAGCATTTTGGGCGCAGTGACTGAAGAGAAACAGAGGTCTAGGACAGCCAGGTTTCGGAGCAGAAAGTACATGGGTGTGTGGAGCTGGGAATCAGAGGTCACTGTGATGATGATAAGGATGTTTCCCATAACAGTGGTGATGTAGACAAACAGGAACATTAAAAACAGGAAACGCTGGACCTCCCAAGTCTGCGAGAGCCCCAGGAAGACAAAATCTGATGCCCATGTGAGGTTCTCTTGTTCCATCGTGTTTTCTCCATACTCCTAAAGAAAATAAACCACAGACACAAATCCATGAAGTCATTACTTTCCCTTTCAGGGCTCAGGGGCTCAGAAGCAAGGTTTTGGGCCCATATCATGAGCATCCTATGTGTAGACTATGATACTAGGTGCCGTCCTGTCTCTGGGGAGTTTACAGGTGGGTGCTAGGATACACATTCCTGAAATCTTAATGTTATCCAGAAATATATGCAACCTGCCTTTCAAAGATTCATATAGTGGTGGGAAGACACTTGGAGTCAGATACATCTAAAATCAAATTTCAGGTCTTTTGTTTCATTGTGATTTCACCATGAGTAACTTACTTAATCTTTCTGGGCCTCAGTTTTCACATTTGTAAGGTAGAAATAAAAATACCTGCTTTATAGAATTTTCTGAGGGCTTAAGTAGAATGATAGATAAAAAGTTCCTAAAATGGTGCGTGGAACAATCAATGGCAATTACTCACCTCTGTGAATTCTCTTAATCTAAAGATACCCTCTCTTCCAGTCTCCACTAAGATTCTTTGCCAATTATTTTTCACATGACATTTAACACATCATCATGTTAATGGATTTTCCTGTGTCTATTTTTTCCCTCCACAATTCAACTATTAAGTCCAGAGGCTATATCTGGATCTCACAATTTATTTGCGCCCTGCAGTACCCATTCTTAATAATAGTCAACCTTAAAAAGCACGTGGTGTTGACTGCTGAGTGGGTGAATAGCTATCGGGTGTACAAGTTCAGCACAAGGAAGACATCGGATGCAGCTGGATGCCTGAGACATCCAGTAGTTCTTCTGCCCATCACAGTGGGCAGCCCCTTATGAGTGAGGCATATGTGGTGTGTATGCTGAGACAAGAGGGAGAAAAGGGAGGGAGAGTCATTGGATTGAGAAACAGATGATGAATATTGTATTAAGGGGACTCAGCTTCTGAATGAAACAGGAATTTTACAAGATGTTACTGAATCCAAGGGTGGGAGACAAAGAAAGTTATTGAAAGAAAACAAATATAAATAGACAAAGGAATAAAGGGAAATGAAGAAATAGAGCAAGTGAAGGTAGGGGAAGTGGAAAAGTGCTGGGGAGATGGAGAAAATGGGACTAAAGGGACAGAAGAAGATGGAGGAGCTGGGCGAGGTGGCTTACGCCTGTAGTCCCAGAACTTTGGGAGGCTGAGGCAGGTGGATCACTTGAAGTCAGAAGTTTGAGACCAGCCTGGTCAACATGGTGAAACTCCATCTCTACTAAAAATACAAAAAAATTAGCTGGGCATGGCAGCACACACCTGTAATCCCGGCTACTTGGGAGGCTGAGGCAAGAGAATCGCTTGAAGCTGGGAGTTGGAGATTGCAGTGAGTAGAGATCATACCACTGCACTCCAGCCTGGGCAACAGGGTGAGACTCTGTCTCAAACAAACAAACAAACAAAAACCAAAAAAAAAAAAAAAAAAAAAAAAGGGAAAGAAAAGAAGAAGATGGAGGGTGACAGGGTAGGGGGTCAGTGGTCTCCTCCCTCCCCCTGCCCTGTCTCAATTTCTCCTACCCTCTCTTACCTGGCCTATTGCAATCTGTTATTTACAGTATTAGAGGTTGTTCTAATCTCATTCTGCTCCTTCAGTTTTCTTCCACTCCAGGACACCTTCTACACAGCTGTCCATGAGACCTCTCTGATTCAGACGTGGTCACATTCCTCCTAGTTATAATATTTGATTGGCTCATAGCTTAAAACTCAAACTCTCAGAAGCCACCTAAAATGCTTTGTGGATAAACTGAGGGTGGAAGAACATACCTACACATGTGCATGCAACTCTCTCTCAGCATTTCATACAAGACTGTAAAATATAGCCTCCCTATACCTTTCTAATCAATATCACTGTAACCTAGGAACCGACTGCTGTTCAAAGAATTCATAGCTTCTGTGTAGGCAGTCTATTTCATTATTTTCATATCTTTGGTAATAAATCCTGTTTCCTGAAATGGCTTTTGCTACCTTCTCAACCTAGAGGCAGTAAGAGAAATATCACTTTCCCTTTGACTCCTCCTCCCATTTCTCTAGCATTTGATAAATACCTCCATTATAGCATTTATTATTTTTTCTATTGCTCCATTTAACTAGATTGCAAATTAAATAACTTAGTAAGCCCAGAGTCTATGACAGCATCTCTGATTTAGCACTTGCTCAGAAATGTTCACCAACTTAATATATTAGCAGGTAAATGTGACTTTGTTTTATATGACAATGTTGAGAATCTTATGATTTTCCTCATCCTTGATATCCTTTGCTGTGAGCATCCTCCCTCTAAGTCTCATAGGGAAAATTCTGTGCTTTGTTGTTTTCATATGTAACCAGAGGCATCTGTTTTCAACATCACATTCCCCCTGCAGTTTTTCTTGAGTCTCTGCTGATACTTTAGACTTACTACCATCAGGTCTATGTCACTTGCTTATTACTCCCACCCTCTAGCAGGTGTTGCAAGATCTTTCTTACAGCTGATCTATGTGCAGCTGAAGAAACACTGGTCTCTCACCTCCCTTTAGCCCAGAATGGGGCTTCAGTCTACATCTTCTTGGAGATCCTTTGCTTCAGCCTCACAGTTTCCTAACCCCTGCCCTTACTTCATGTATAATACCATGAGTGAGACCCCAGGGGAAGGGGGAATATCCTTGGGGAGAAACTACTGGACAGGGCTCAGGAAGCTGAGCTGTGCTCATTATCACTGGGGCCAAGGGAGCAATGGGAGTCGTTAAAAAGTTTCTAAATGTCTCAAAAGCACACACTCTTTGAGAGGTCTTCCTTGGGGTGCCCAAAGTACCAAGCACATTGAGCATTTTAGAGATTTGAGGAATGGATAATATTCAGGCCAAGATCCAAAAGGTCAAGAGGGTCTTCAAGAAAGGGAGACTCTGAAAGTTTTAGAGGAACCTATTTCTTAGACCAGTGACTCTTACCCTTGAGAGAATTACCTGAAGGCCTTGTTAAAAGGCAGACTTGTGTTCCCAGCCCGGAATTTCTCATACAGTACATCAATGGTAAGACCAAGAATTTGCATGTGTAACAAGTTCTCGGATAATGCTGATGCATCTGTTCCAGGGACCAGACATTGAGAACCAATGACTTGCTCATCAGTACAACGGACAGTTCTCTTTTCGTGGCATCGTTAAGGTAACTGGTTTGATTTCTTCTCCTTTTAAACTGAATTGATGTTTACACAGGCAATGTCATGGATGGGAAAATGTTTGTATACTAATATGAAAACTTAATTACCCCATAAATCTTGTTCTTCATCTTGTCAACCATGCCCTCACAGTTGATTCACTACCCATATCAACTATACTCACACTATCTACAAAGTGCTTGCATTCTTCACATGTCAATTATTACGCCCTTTAATACAAGGATTGGCACAAGAAACCCATATATTTTCTAATTATGAGAAACTGATTAAAAATTGGAATTAACCAACATTGTAACCTTGATGTGCTATAAAATCTGTGTGATTTCTTACAGCTCTCTGATCCACATGAGGTTCTCAGGTTGATCTGAATTCTTTCATTGCAAATGTTTATACTTGGCAAAATAAAGAATCTGCCTCTGGGGATAAGAGCATGATGTGAAGTTCTTATACATACAAGAGACGTCAATTTTTAAAAAACACAAATTCTTCCCATTATTTGGAGCTTTAGTCCACTTTAAAATTGAGCTACTCAGAAAAGTAGTCTAGATTGATGGTGGGAATGGGCAGGCCTTGTTAATGTTATTGACTCTCAGATGGGTGATTCTGAATTACCTGGATTAATTCTTTATGATTCCGATTTAGCTTTCAGTAATAAAGACCTGGTAGATTCCAGTTTATGTATTTCCCCAGTCAAGGTACATGTAGGTGTGTAAAAGGTCCATCAAAGCTCATCTTTACTGCAACCACTAGCCAATATAATGGTTGCCAGTATATGAATGGCCTGGATGGAGTAATTATGCTAAAGACTCAGTCATGGAAAATTGAGCTGAGAAAATTATTTCCGTATGTATCACATTCTTAAGAAAATAAATGTTTGTCAGACTTAGCTACTATTATAATGTCAAGCCATTAAATGGATACAGGACACATGTAGAAGAAACATCATGTAAATTCTCATGCAGGAAGCCCAGCATCATTGATAATTAATCATTCTCCCTTTATGATGGTCAGTGTTATGTGTCAACTTGATTAGGCGATAGTTCCCAGTTGTTCAATCAAACTCTAATCTAGGTGTTGCTGTGAAGGTATTTTGTAGATATAATTGATGTCTATAATCAGTTGACTTTAAGTAAAGGAGGTTATCCTAGATAATCTGGGTGTGCTTGATTCAGTCAGTTGAAAGAACTAAAGAGAAGAACTGAGGTTTCCTTGAAGGAGGAAAATTCTGCATGTAGACAGCAACTTCAGCTGATGGCCTGCCCTACAGATTACATACTTGCCTAGCCAGTTTCATATCATGTAAGCCAAGTCCTTGCAATAAATGCCTCTCTCTCTCTCTCTCTCTCTCAGAGAACATAGCCTCAGCAAGAGATGTCTTAAAGGCATAAATTCTCATAAATATAGCCACATTCATTTTAATGGGTGCATATTCAACAAATTCAATTAAGCACTTGGTGTTGTGGAATAACCATGTGTAAGATAAATCTGGAAGAAATTTTACTTATATTCCTTCCCTTTGTGTCAGTGTTGTAGATTATAAGCAGCTTTTCTGTGCTGCTTATTACCTTTAGAATTGATATGCTGAATCATATAAAAGTAAGATTTTTATAAACTAAAAAGTGGCCAAGACAACTTTAAAAAAATTAAATGAATAAATGACTTCCGATGGTAAGAAAACAAAGGTTTTTCTCTTTCTCTTCCTCACTGGAAACAGAAATCCCACCTGCAATAAAATTAAGACATGTTTACAACTCAGATGACAACAAAACTCAAAATTAACCGTGAAGGACTATCAAGTACTGTGAAGTGAGAGAGGCTTCTGCCCACGACAACTCCTGGACAATGCTGGCAGAGTTGGCTCCTAAGTAGGTGGTATACGATGAAAGATAAAACAACCACCTTTGTGTGGATGGGCCAGATCCAGGCACACAGGCTGGCTGCAGGAGCTTCCTTAAGTTATATTTAACACCAAAAAGGGATTGAGAGGCTGGGCTTATGCCACATTTATAACTGCACTATCCACTAAGATAGAGAAACTCTGGGCTATGGGCACCCCTGCAGCTGCTGATCTTTACCAGCTGAAGAGATAGGCTAAATTTGCGCGCACAAACACACAGACACAGACACACACAGACACACACACACACACACGCCTCTATCATTCAGTGTTCAGTGCTGCGCTGTGAGCCCAGGACAATTAACCAGAGCACTCCCTGGCCTGTCTTCACTACCATCATCACCACTTTGTATTTTAACACACAACTAGTTAAACAAATTGCTTCTTTAAGAACGTGTAACAATTAAAAAGCAACTTGCAGAGTCTATAAAAAATAAGTCAAAAAGGAGGAAAGAAGGCAGGTGAAGAGCACAGAACAGAATAGAGAAGAAAATTTTTGATAAGTTTTTCAAGAATGTAGATAACTCAGAAAAAAAATGAACCAAACTTCTATCTATTAAGAGCTCAGAGCAGAATAATTAAATCTTAAGAAATAAATGACAATATTAAAACAGAAATGGAAAATTCAACTGGCAGAGATTAGGAAAAAAGAATAGGAAGAAAATAAAATCATCACAAAAAAATGGAAACAGTGAAAATGAGAATAGTCACTGCTTAAAATACAGTAAGATATCTGAAAGACAGGTTTAAGAGAACTAAACAAAATGAATGGAAAAGGGTAAACGTTTAAAAGGATCAGCAAGAAGTGTGTGTATATATGTTTGTACATGAAATATAGACAAAGAATATCAGTTTAATTAATACTTGGATGTCCTTGAAGAAGACATATAAATAATTAGAGCAAAAAATATCCAAAGACGTTAATTCAAGAAAATATTCCTGAAAATGAAATAAATGGAATCAATAGATTGAAAAGGCAGATTGTGTGCCAGGAAATGTGATAAATGTCAACCAATGCTACAACAGAACTGAATAAAGTTACAGAACTCCAAAGATAAAGAATCCTAAAAGCTGCCATGGTAAAAGATGAACCCGTCTATAAGAAGAAGGCTGGCTTCAACTTCTCAATAGCCCTAGAGAACAGAAGAACAACAGCTACAAGGACCTGAGAAAAATAAAAAGTATTATCCAAAGATGCTTATTCAGTGAAATTGTCATTTATATATAAAGACAACAGATAAATAGTTTCAAACATTTAATTCAGAAAATATAGTTCTCATAAATCTTTCTTGAAAAACCTACCTGGGGACAAATGGCAGTCCATCAAGATATTAATAGAAATGCAAATGGCCTCTCCATGTGGCTACTTGGGTTTTTTCCTAGCATAGTAGCTTGCTCCCAAGAGTGGGCATTCCAAAGAGAATTAATTGGAGTCTGTATTGCCTTCTACAACCTGTCCTCAGAGATTACATGGTGACACTTTCACCAAGATCACAAGCCCTTCCAGATTCAAGGGCAGGAAACAAAGATCCTGCCCTCAATTTAAAAAATGTGAAATTCATATTGTAACGAAGAGCATGTGAAATGGAAGATATTGATGTGGTCATCTTAGAAAAATATAATATACCACAAACATATCTTTAATTTCCAAGAATTTTTTTCTCATCCTCTTATTGTACCTTTCTAAAATAGCATCCTAATCTTGTCTTGTGAATACAATGACTTATCTTTTCTGGATATTAGTGATAGGATTTTAAAACATTTCCTGTTCTGTGTCTTGACTGTATCAATGTTAATATCCTTGTGATATCATACTATAGTTTTGTAAGCTGTTTCTGCCTTAGCCTGTTTGCACTGCTATCACAGCCCACCATAGACTGGGTGGCTTATACACAACAGAAGTTTATTTCTCACAGTTTTGAAGGCTTGGAAGTCCAAGACAAGATGCTGGCTGATTTGGTGTCTTATCAAAGTCCACTTTCTAGTTTATGGACAGCTGTCTTCTCACTGTCCTCACATGGCAAAGGAGCAAGGGAGCTCTCCAGGGACTCTTTTATAAGGGCACTAATCCCATTCATAAGGCCCCTGCCCTCATGACCTAATCGTCTACCAAAGGCCCCACCTCCAAACACCATTCCACTGGGGATTAGGTTTCAACACATGAATTTTGGGGAGACATAAACATTTAGCACATGGCAGTTACCATTGAAAGAACCTGGGTAAAGAGTACATGAGATCTCTATTATTTCTTACAGCTTCAAGTAAATCTACCGTTATCTCAAAATATAAAGTTAAATTTGTAAAAACTTAGAAAGTTTTCTTCTATTACTTGAATTTCTTCTGTTTACTTGGACTTCTCTTTTTTTCAGTTTTGTTTTGTTTTTGTGTCTGCCTTCTATGTGGGAAATTTTCTTCATCTGCCTAGTGGTCTCCAGCTAAACATTGGTATTTAAAATCAAACCACTAAAATGCTGATTGGAAACATGTACCTGAGTAGGGCTTGAGAACCCAAAGGCCTCTCCTAGGATTATCATGTCAGCTGTTTTGTCAGTTGGAGAAAATATCCTGGGACTATTTATTTGGGGCTGTTTATTATCTCCAAGTAAAATCCTTCCAATTTTTCTATAAGGACTTAAGTATTGGAATTTTGCATTAGGGTCGAAGAGAAGACTTGAAGTAGGATTTCCTCTTTTGTCTGGATGAGCACCTCCAGTTCCCCTTAGTTTGCACTGGGCCCACTCAACTTATTCATGTTACTTGTCACCTTCTCTAGTCATTTGATTTTATGATCACTGCCCACGACAGAGTTTTCTTATCAACAAGATTTTTCACTCAAGCCAATTGTGTGTCTTCGTGCTGCCAGGGGCTTACACCTACATGGCAGACACTGTTGCCATTCCCAATCCCTTTTTCCTGGCTGAAGAAACCAGACATGCACCTTCCCATTCCTTTTTGCAGACTGGGGTGACAATATGATGCAGTTCTGGTCAACTGGGTCATATGAAAATTCTGCTGGTGTGGTTCTTTTCTCCCCTGGTAAAAAGAAAAAACAGCACATGGATGCCTTTTGTTATCCTTCTTGCTGAATTATTTGAAATAAAGGTGTGATGCCTGAAGCTTTGACAGCCATATGGCTACCATGAGAGAAAAGGCAAGGAATTGAAGAGCAGCCAACCCAGAGCCCTAAAATGTTTAAGTTACTGAATTAACCAACTCTGGAATTGTTTATCCTTTAGTCTTCTATTTAAATGAGATAATTTCCTCTCTATTTAAGCCACTGTCACTTGGTTATTATGCTACTTGCAGCTAAAAACATTGTTATGGATGTATGTTTCAGAGGAGAAAATAATTTTTTCCCAGAGAAATTACAGCCCAGTACAGCAGTGTCATATGGTGAGCATCACACCTTAAGAGGGATGTTGTCATATAAGAGTAAATACAGAAGAGATGCCCGGGGTGGTGGAATCAGCAAACCTGTCACAAGAGGAACAACTATAGGAAGGCAGACGCTGCACGTGGAGAAGAGACAAATTGGAGGATGTGAAAAGTATCATTTGATATTTAAAGGATCTTAACGTGAGAGAGGAAAATGCCATTCTAAGGTGCCACAGAGATCAAATAAGACAGAGTCCATTTTACTGCCCCCTCATTTCCAAAGGTTGAGTGTGAATATGGAGAAATGTGTGAAATGAAAACAAGAAGGAAAAAGTGAAAGGATAGACTCATAGTTGCCATGATGGCTTCAAGAGAAACCAGGAAGAGCCTCTGACCTTCCTTCCTTCCTTCCTTCCTTCCTTCCTTCCTTCCTTCCTTCCTTCCTT